>NW_027412544.1:12430649-12699873 GCF_025532065.1 Leptinotarsa decemlineata
CCATGTATAAATATGATCTTGATTGGGTGGTAGAATCACGTGAGCTAAACTCCACCAAGATAAAAAAAGACCATTTATTATTATTATAATTTTTTTCCGAAGTATGCGCTGTGTCAGGCCCTATCCCCCGAAGCTCCGATACATTCGGGAGGGAGCGCCAGCATTATCAACCAACGATAACTTACCCCACACCGTGGGGTAAGTGATCATTGGGTCCGAGAAGCATATGTCCAGACCAACGCAGTGAACCAAGAATGACAGCCTTCTGTCATTCGAAAGTAGAGAGTGCATCATTCCACCAAGGACTCCAATAATCAGAACAACCATCTTGACAGAGTGGTCTGGATAGAGCCCGCGGAGTTTCGAAGAGAAAATTTCGATATTTTATCTGTTTTTCCTCCTTTTTTCGGACAATATTCGTCTCGCCAGGAGCTGAAAACTTCATGACAAATATTGTCTTGCTCTGGTGGTCAAGAAGGACTACATCAGGCTCATTAGTTTGTATGAGCCGGAGAGTGGGGAATGAATAGTTCCAATAAATTTGGCACTTTTCGTTATTATTATTATTATTTCGTGAATCATGGTGTCAATTATATATTCAGGTCGACCAAACCGTTATCCAAAGTAGAAATGACATTGTACAAATTTTCAGCCTTAACAACATTCCAACAATTGTGGATTCAGCCTTTACTTTGAGATATCCTTGCAATTTCAACATAATTTTTTCATTGCAATAATCACAAAGTTTGTGAATATTTTTGAATGACTTATAAAACAAGAGCCAGTCTTGAGGGTTTCCATCCAGGTTTCCTCGTTGTTTTTGCTAATGCCTCAAGAAAGTTGGCACTTAAATGACTGTTTTTTCAAACTCGCCATTTGAAGTTTCCAGAATTTGAGAACGATTTGCATTGCCAAATTGGTCGGGCCAAAAATAATCCAATTTTAGTCAAGAAGGAACGTTATTCACTTTTACTTTTCTTCAACTAGTGACAGACTAAATTAATATGAAGAAACATTTAAACATACAGGATGATCAATATCAATTGAAAATCCACATTATTGGTCGAATGTCGGAAATTTGTATAAAAATTCTACACATATGAGTCGTTAAACCAGTGTACAGGCAGCTTAACGGAAACTCGGGCTTTCGCTTTCGTCCAGATCAGTAAGACAACACACAACGAAATGTATCTACCATACTCATTGCTCTACACTCAGTAACAGGTAACGGTTGGTCTTCTTAGCATTTTTTGAGACACAAGACCGGTTGTCACTGTCGAGTGAATCAAACGAAACGTCCTTTTTCATTCAATCTCTTTACTGATGGAAATGAAATGTGAATTATCATTTGTTCTTACTTTCTTCCATGATGACCGGTGTATGAATCTTGGGAATTGTTCTTCTGAGACATATTAGTCTGTACGGTGTGATCGTGACTGCCTGAGTCTGTAGAATCTGGACCCCGAATATTACATCTGGATAATGCTGAATACGATCTTTGTGGCCTACCGTGGTGGATATGATTGAAGCCACACCAACATGAAAAAGTTTCCTGCAACAAAGTGTACGTACTACAGAAAAGTACTTTCACGGAATAATAGACAATATCATTTATTGAGGTAGTTTCAAATTGATTTATATGCACATAATAATTAAGAATGTAGTTAGTTTGTTTAAACAGGAAAGTATCTGTTTCTTACAAAACTAAAGAATTTCAAGATAACGAACAGAACCTACTAACAAATCAATAGGGTGAATTGTATCTTCTGAAAAGAATACTATCAAAATGAAATTAATCACCCTCATATATAAGATATTAAATCTATCGGAAAGAGAGCATTGTCAGATGGTTCATAATCATATTTCTGATTGTGTAGTTCAGAGGTTCTCAAGTTTTTCTCTCCTAGACCTCTCTGGGTTTCGAAGGATCCTATATTTCTACCATATTCTAACCAAACTGATAAAAAAATAAAAAGATTAGATCTAATGATGAAATTTTGCATCGAAGCGGATTTCCAACACGAAATTGGGAGTGGTGGAAATAAAAAAAATATTTTCTTGTGTTTAATTTTTTAAAATAATATGAATACATACTTCATAGGATTACAATTAAACTTAGATACCGTATCATACTAACAGTTAATAATCAATATTTGACTGTAGTTTTGTAAGGAATAACTGCAAATCTCCCGTTCTATGATATCAAGAGTTGCATCTGCTACCTCCAAAAAATGTTTGTGAATGGAATCGATGTTTCCTTAATAAATCAGCTTAATATTGGATATCGATTCACCTTTGGTATTCATCTTTTTTCGCCAATAGCAGCTCCTGATGGATTCCTTTTTTCATTATTATATATTATTTTATATTTATGTGTTCATATATCACACAAGAAACACTTCAACTAAAACTTCAACTATTGATGGAAATCTATTATTTAAAAGGAAACAAAATCCTCAATATCGATTTTTTGTTATCAAATATCGCGAAAATATCATCCACATACCTTAGCCATATCCTAGGAAAATAATTTGACTTTTTCTTGGTTTCCATTTTGAATCTGCTCATGAACAGGTTTGCCAGGTAGGAGGACAAGGGGTTACCCATAGCCGTTCCCTCCTGTTGTTCATAAAAGCAACCTTCTTCCTGAAATTATTTTTCTCTAGTAATTACCTGAGGTTTTGTAAGGTCTGTGGAATTGGGACGCTAGGAAATAAGGAACTAACATCAAGAGAGACCAAATCTCACCTTCGTGCAAAACGATGTTTTTTGTATGATGTATGTACTCTAAAGAGTTTTTATACCAAATCCTGGTTCCGCAATGGACAAGCTTTCAAATTGCCTAGTGCTATTTGGTAGGTAGGAGATCTAATAGCTGATAGATAAATTTTTGAGAGGCAATATAGTTTTGACACTGTTTGAAAGCCGACAAAGGTAACAAAGTAGTAATTCTGGATAAATCGAACTACTATAAAAGGATGAATACTATCAGTACTAACGGACCGTAGGTATGCGAAATTGTCAGGAACCCGTTACCACTAATTTGTGTATGAAATAAAACCGGTTCCAGGTATCAGGTTGCTTTTATGAACAATAGGAGGGAACGTCTATGGGTAACCCCTTGTCCCCCTACCTAGTAATCCTGTTCATGAGCAGATTCGAAATGGAAACCAAAGACAATTCAAAGTATTTTCCTAGGATATGGCTAAGGTATATGGATGATATTTTCGCGATATTCGATAACAAAAAATCGATTGCTGAGAACTTTGTTTCCTTTTCAAATAATAGATTTCTATCAATAAAATTCACGTATGAGTTGGAAAATAAAGAACAACTTTCATTTCTTGACGTTGTAGTAATGAGGAGCCAAGATAGAGAGTAAGAATACGATTTATTTAGAAAGGAAACAAGCACGTACAGATATATTCCTGACAGTTCACATCACTGTAGACACCACAAACGTGATGGGTTGAATTTTCTAGTCCATCGTCATTTGACTTTTCCCATAACACATGAGAGGTTCACAAAAGAAAAATATACAATACAGGAAATAACAGATACTAACGGTTTCTCGAGGGTTATTGTAGATGACATAATAAGGAAGAAGTTTAGGTTAAGAATGAACGAAATCTCGACTTTTAGAAAGGACAAAAATCAAGATAAATATATCTCAGTTCCATACCACCAATACACGAAGAACTTTGGAAAGATTTTCTAGGAACAAGGTATGAAGGTGGTTTTTAAAACAAGTCACACACTACAGAGCCTTTTAGGAAGTCCAAAAGACAAAGCCGAAAATTTGGAAAATTCTGGAATTTACGAAATTAAATGTAAGGACTGCGATGCAAAATATTATGGACAGAAAAAAAGATCTATTAAAATTTGATATACGGAACACTTAGCACACTTAAAATATGGAAGACCTGAAAAATTAGCAGTCGCCCATCATGTTTTGCAACAAAACCTTTCCATAGATTTCAGTTCATTAAGATTAGTTGACAGGTTAACAACAACAGACATATCGATGCCTATGAGAGTGTAGAAATAAGTAAACATAATAATATTATGAATAACGATGGTGGACCAATACCTAATAGTATACTTTACAGAGTGTAACTAAATAAGTGTGAAACATTCAAGGAGGTGATTCCTCATCGAAAAAAAAACGATCTTTCACATAAAGAAATTTCATTGTTGTATCCCTTGTTAAGATGCAGTCCCTTAAAGGGGGTACATAAAATGTGTATAACAATTTTTTTCACAAGCACTAAAAAAGTTACAATATTGAAATTAACCTGACGTTTTGTACTACCAATTATTAGTTTGATGTTGGATTCTCAATCAATAATGAGCAGCATGGATTTGTAAAACATCGTTCCATTGAAACCATTTTATTCATCTATACTGAATATCTCTTGAAGAACATGGACATGTTGATGCCATGCAAGGCATTCGACAAGATAGATCATGAAACTCTACTCGACAAACTGGCAGAAATCGGTATACACGGTGATCTGCTAATATAAGATGGTTTCAGTCGTTTATTACGATTAGGTCTCAGGCAGTCACTTTGGGAAAGTTCAGTTCTAGATTCATTAACATTACTTTCGTAGTTCCTCAGGGCTCCCATCTGGGGTCTCTCCTCTTCAACATTTATATTGAAGATATATCTAGTTGTTTCTCATACTGCGATTTTTTTATGTATGCTGACGACTAGAAAGTATTACATACTGCGACATGTACCAACGATTCACTCCTCATACAAAACGATATTGATAATATTGTAAAATAATGCGAAAAAAACTCTCTATCCCTCAATCCTAAAAAAATCCACTCTATCACGTTTTCAAGAAACAAAAATATTCAATAATAATAATAAGATGCCTTTATTCATCATATTCAACGGTTTACAAATGCAAGTTCAACAAGAATGATGAATGGGCGGGGTTCAGCTAATAAAACTGCTTTTAAACCCAACGTTGGATGTACATACTTAATCTATAAGATCACAAAAACCTTCAGTATTAATATATCTGTATTAGTATTTACCACCACCAACACCACATAAACAGGTAGCAGCTAAAGAAAACATCTGAAGTCAAGGACTTGAGAGTATTATATCACTAAACTATTATTTGACATGCATATTAACTATATTATAAAAACCTAACAAAGCTCTTGGATTCTTCATCAGGACTTGTCACAACTTCAGCCACTTTACATGGCTCATGCAAATAGTCACTCAGTTTTACTTCAGTTATATGGAACCCCCTGTATAAAATTAGTGTGTGTCTTGGGACGCGCGACAGAAGTGATAACTCAAACTAATAATCCAATCATTTTAGGTTTGTTAAACCTCAATCTGCGGAAAAATTCCCACTGAGCTGAATTTTGGTATACACCTTCATTATGGCGTTTTAATTAAGATGTGAAAAATCGACATTGATATAGTGTCAGCTAAAAAAGTTATAAGGGTCGAAAGGTCACGAAAATCAGTTTTTCGCGAATATCTCGCGACCTATGGCTCAGAGGTCAATAAAGGTCAGTATAAAAATTATTCCTCATACGATTATCTACAAAAAATGTATTATTCATTTTTCTGTGAAGTCAACCGTTTTCAGACTAGAGCGCTGAGAAAGCGAGTAGAATGCAATTACATAGGGTATTGTATACCGTATACATATAAGGCCTCAACTCTATTGCTTTTTATCAATATATTCAAGTTTTCTTAAAACTTATAACTTCCACTCGCGTGTGCATCGTGGTGTATGGCAAAAAATGATTCATTCAATATTATCATTAAAGAATATATTAATTTATCAAACAATTTTGGTCAAAATACTGTTGTCATTTTTGATAGTTACTCCGATACCAGTAAAAATATCAAAGCGTTGGAACAACTAAGACGAATCGCAGCCGTTTCTACATCTTGTTGAGTGCATTTCAAAGAATCGATGGAAGTTCCTATCAGTTTAGCGAAATTTTTACCTAATCGATTTCATGAAAGAAAATTTATTGAAATGCTCTTTGAGAATTTCGAAAAAGTTGGTATTTCTACAAGACAATCACGTGATGATGCTGACGTCTTATTAGTTGAAACAGTAATTGTAAAATCAATAAATAATACTACAATTATCGTTGGCGAAGACATAGATCTATTGGTACTTCTCATAGCACGCACACAAATACTTGATCAACTTACATCCATTTTTTTAAAACACTTTTTGGAAAAGGTAAAATTAAAGTCATGAAGATGTTTGAAAAAAGACCTGATTTACACAATTCTGCAGGAATATTCCAACAAGAAAATTGCGCTCGAGATGCCCTCGTCAATGCTGGAATACATTTTCTACTAGCAATCTACGGTGCTCCAAAATCAGAAAATTCAATTGACAATTACAGATACTGCAGCTTTGCTAAACTAACAAGACAAAGCACAGCTATGAAATTTCAATTATTACCACCAACTTCTTCAGCAGCTCAACAGCTTATTTATCGAGTCTATTATCAAATACAAACCTGGCTAGGAAAAGAAATTGATCCAGAACAGTGGGGTTGGGAGTTGGAAAATAATATATTACAACCAATAACAACTTTATGGCCACCAGCACCAGCATGTGGATGTAAAAAAATTGGATTGAGATGTTCTAAAGCTTGTGGACATTGTCGTGGTCAGTCATGCTTAAACGCGGAGTCCACTAGTGAAGAAAATGATGAAGATGTTTCCCTATTTTTCAATGTACAAATAAAAAGATATTGAGCATAAAATAAAAAAAAAAACTTTTATTACAGTTCATGAATTATGCCTACGGGGGAAACCATGTAAAAAAACGCGCCTTGCATTCTACCTCAAAGGTGGTGCGGAAACGAGTGCATCATCATAATGTAGTCGCTTTCTCAGCGCTCTAGTCCGAAAATGGTTGACTTTACCTACGGAAAAATGCAAGAGACATGTTTTGTAGATCATCGTTTGAGGAATAATTTTTATACTGACCTTTATTGACCTCCGAGCCATAGGTCGCGAGATATTCCCGAAAAACTTATTTTCGTGACCTATTGACGATTATAACTTTTTTAGCCGGCACGATATCGATGTCAATTTTTCACATCTTCATTAAAATGCAATAATGAAGGAGTATACCAAAATTCAGCTCAGTAGGAATTTTTCCGCAAATAAAATCGTAAATGACTGGGCTATAATTGAAATTGAAATTGTCCAACATGAGAAAAGCTTAGGGTATTACTTAAATTGTATGTATATTAATATGATTATGCAAGGAATGGCTATTTATTAATAAAATCTTATATTGATTATTTTGTGTAGGTATGTACATATATTATATCTTCCATAAATCAATTGTTACTCATATTAGAATAAATAATGATACCAATAATGTACATACAGAAAATTAGTATCATCATTTTTAAGCCACGTTTCACATAATAAAATAATATTACGTGCTTGCTGGTTAGATTTTTATAATACTGTCAAAAGTAAACGTCTAACGACATCAGCTCTATACTGAACCAACTTTTAATTAATGTACCTCTGTATAATGCTAGAGAAACATATTCATTCTAAACAATTCAAAGTAAAACTAATTACTATTTGAATTCTCCCCTAATATATGTGTTGTAAATCTTAGAACTCAGAACTATATTCAAATGAATAAAAATTGACATATTTTCTAATTCCCTCGCAACCTTCTTCACCACGTCTCTCAAACGTTCATATAATCATCATTTTTATGTCTAACTATTGTAATTTCCACTGCCCTTGATTAACAACTGTTCATGACACGATATCGCGTATTATGTAATACAATCAAATCATTTTCTCCTTAGTGGTGAGGACTTTCCAAATTTTTTCTCAAGCCGGATTTGATTTCCGTTAGAAAGATTAGTTATTTTTTGCAGTTCAACGCTATATCTCATTATTTTCCTTCGAATGAATTGTATATACAAAGAATTTTTCAAATGTCATTCTTATATAGCCATGACAAAAGTTTAATGAATTTGCGCATTGATTATTTTGTAACATCCTGAAGTAACTGCAGTGTCGAATTATTCATTTTCACATTGCCGGCTTTACGTGATATTTATAAAAAAAAACATTACCGCTATTATATCTATCACATTTTTGGGGTCTTAGTCTGAAGTAACTATTAAAAAAACTTTCTGACCCATGCATATTTTTTATTTCTTGATTTTCTCGAAGTCAATCAAGTGACTGCCGTTAGCATTTCGTTACTCTTTTTGGAATATTCCCTAAGCCGAGGAATCGAAATTATCAAATAAATAATCAAGAAAGGGTATTACCTGATTCATATTTTTTTCATAACTGCTACTGAAAGAGAAATATATCTTTTTATACATTCTACTATTATCCCCATCCCAAAATTTGATTTCATTTGTCGTCTAACCTCTTCCATACACGCAAAAAGGACGTGATAAAAGCACCCAGAAAGGGAGCTTGCTTCCGCATAATTATGTTATTTGGAGTTCATGAATGTGTGTTCCGTCCGGATACTGAATAACTGTTAGCTATCACGTATACTGGAAGTTTTCGAGATCTCTGTTTGTTATTTCAATTCCATTTCGGTATTTCTATGGCTTGATTGGAATGTTTAAATATTACAGCATGTATTCAGGTTTTTTTGTTAGTAAAAATGAATAAAATTTAATTGAATAGAACTGACCGATACTTGATGAAAATCCATATTTAAAAAACTAATCAATAGAGTTTATTCTATGATTTTCAATATAAGGGTTTTACAAAAACCACAACACGTGTTTCGCTATACAATAGCTTCTATATATATATATATATATATATATATATATATATATATATATATATATATATATATATATATACAGGGTCCTGCAACAGTGGCGCGGTGTTCCATATCTCTATATAGGAAGCAGATAGGAAACTAATTTTCTATAATATTACCTTATTGCTCGAGCTCGACAAAATAAAAATATTGGCGGTCACACAGGGTGTTCGATTTTTTCTGGGCGGATCCCAACTGTGTCTTTTTAAATGGCAACCTATATTTTTTATCGCTTTTTCGGTTTCTTCATAGAAAATAAAATAAACTTTATGTATATCTGCACTTCGAAAATATTGATGGTTTTCGAGATATCTAGCATGACAGGTTTTTTTTCCAATATTCGTCACTCAGAATATTTGAAATTATAAAGTGGTGTCAAGTCCAGTTGAAATTTTTTTTTGGTCGAATATTCTACATTGGTAACTCTCTCAAACGATATATCTGAAATCGACCTGTGATATACAGGGTATGAAAAACCGCTTGCCAAATATTGTAAATGAAAATTTGCAAAATCTTCCTTATATTAAATGGAACACCCTGTATATTATTGATCCATAAGAAGCGCCAACGAAACCTCTACAAATTTCATTAAGTATTCCCTATGGCTAAGTTCAATAGTTTTTCTTAAATGAGCATTTCTTTCGAAAAATGGTCATTTTTTCAAAGCGAAATCCATTTGACGACTGATAAAAATATACGAAAGATATCTTGTTTCAATTTTGTACATTAGAAGGTGTCCAAACAAATATTTTTTAACGAAATAAATGTATGTACCTATCACTTTTTGCTAAATGGAAAATTATTTTTTCATTGGATGCAGAATTTCACTCATAAATCGTGCAATATCAAACCAAACAAGTTAAAAGAAAGAAACATTATAAATAACTATTTTTTTTCATGTTATTATATTCATTCAGAGCTTGAGTTCTAGATATTCAAATTTGTCAACTGGCAAATTACAAAACTACAAAAGGGAGAGTTTAATTAAGGTTGATAATGAAACTTTTATAAAATATGTTCAACATGTCTTCCATTTTCTTGAATGCAGAGCTGAAGTCTATGTTTGAAAGACTGTTCTACCCTGCGCAAGACAGCTGGTGTAATGCTGCGAAAAGCATTCGTTATTCTAAGTCGCATATTTTCGGGAGAAGTTGGTGGCTCAACGTAAACCATATTTTTTATGTATCCCCATAAGAAAAAATCTAGTTTCGTCAAATCTGGTGATCTAGCGGGCCACCGTACAGGCCCATTCCGTCCTATCCATTTATTGGGAAATACTTCATTTAGATGATCTCTCACTTCTGCCGAATAGTGAGCAGGTGCACCATCATGTTGTAACCACATTCTATTGCAGAGGTCAAGAGGAATATCATCTAACAAACCTGGTAAATCATTTCGTAAGAAATTGAGATACATTGCACCATTCATATGTCCCTCAAAAAAGTATGGACCAATTACATATTCTCCAATGATGCCTCCCCAGACATTTATCGACCACCTATGTTGATAATCCACCTGTCTCAATAAGTGAGGATTTTCTGTCGCATAATAATGGTAATTATGTCGATTTACAAATCCATTTTTATGGAATGTCGATTCATCCGACCATAAAATATTATTGAAAAAATATTCGTTTCGACGAATTTTGTTCATGGCCCAATTGCAAAATCTCACTCTTTTCTCGAAATCAGCATACAGTAGTTCTTGATGTAACTGAACGTGGTATGGATGCAAGCGATGTTTCTTCAATACTCGTTGCACTGATCTCTCACTTATATCCACTATTTCCCCAATTCGTCGTTGACTCCTACTAGGATCTTCTTCAACAGCAAGAAGAACTTGCAATTCATTATCTTCATTAGTAGCTGGCTTGATGCGCTCATGTTTGGAATAATTAATAGATCCAGTTTCAACGAATCGTCCCAAGACCTTTCGGAAAGATCTTTCATCTGGATGCCTTCTATCTGGATACCGTTGAGAATAAATTCTACTTGCCAATAAACAATTCCTGTCTGATTCACCTAATATGAAAATCATATCAATCAAATCACTTTTTGATAACAACATTCTGATGAAATTATACCGACAGTTCAACTTCACGATTGACTAAAAATTTCAATATTCATTTGCAGCCAAATATTTTGTTCTGTCATTTGCCAGACTACTTGATTTCCAATAAATATTTCATTCGCTGAAAGGTTGTTTTAGACCGAAAGAATATGGCACAAATTCCGAGATTTTTGAAATTATTGTAACTATTCAAGAACGTCCATTTTGTGGTGTAATTCGCAACTTGTTTATCTAGCAACAGGTAATTTTAGGAATGGGCGATATTTTAAGGAAAGGGTATTTTTTGTATATTCTTATCAGTCGTCAAATGGATTTCGCTTTGAAAAAATGACCATTTTTCGAAAGAAATGCTCATTTAAGAAAAACTATTGAACTTAGCCATAGGGAATACTTAATGAAATTTGTAGAGGTTTCGTTGGCGCTTCTTATGGATCAATAATATACAGGGTGTTCCATTTAATATAAGGAAGATTTTGCAAATTTTCATTTACAATATTTGGCAAGCGGTTTTTCATACCCTGTATATCACAGGTCGATTTCAGATATATCGTTTGAGAGAGTTACCAATGTAGAATATTCGACCAAAAAAAAATTTCAACTGGACTTGGCACCACTTTATAATTTCAAATATTCTGAGTGACGAATATTGGAAAAAAAAACCTGTCATGCTAGATATCTCGAAAACCATCAATATTTTCGAAGTGCAGATATACATAAAGTTTATTTTATTTTCTATGAAGAAACCAAAAAAGCGATAAAAAATATAGGTTGCCATTTAAAAAGACACAGTTGGGATCCGCCCAGAAAAAATCGAACACCCTGTGTGACCGCCAATATTTTTATTTTGTCGAGCTCGAGCAATAAGGTAATATTATAGAAAATTAGATTCCTATCTGCTTCCTATATAGAGATATGGAACACCGCGCCACTGTTGCAGGACCCTGTATATATATATATATATATATATATATATATATATATATATATATATATATATATATATATATATATATATATATATATATATATATATATATATATATATATATATATATATATATATATATATATATATATGGCTCTTTTGGTTCTGGAGATACACATGAAAAACCAAAAAATCCCAAATTATTGTTTTGCCTATATCTTCTTTATTTACAGACATATTGAAAATCTGTCCACATTTTGCTATTGGCTGTCAGAATATGTTCATTAATTTTTTATACAGGGTGTCATCTGACTTGGACCACCCCCATCTTTGAATTTTTAAATACGGACCTGTATTTTTTGTTGTATTTTTTGTATCGTCGATGTTCACTTCATACTGAGAAATTTATTTAAATTTTATATTTCGGGATGTTTGGGTAATATTTGATTATTACTGTGTGAATTATTCCCTTTTTAATTACGGACCTGGAAATTTGTTGACTGAGTTCAATAAAAACACAATAGCAACTTTCACGTCTCCTTATGTACCGTAGAGTGTTTGGAGAGTTTTTTTTTCATTTTTTGTTACCTATTCTTTTTTTTATTACTCTGAGCGTTTTCTACAATGAATATTGAATAGGAAAACCTTTTATGATTATCTGAAACATATACACATCAAAAATATATTATATGTGTTTTAATAAGCAGAAAAAAAAATTATAGCAATAATAACATCCGAAATTAACACTATAATTGTAATGAAAATTGAAATGAAGTAATTTATACACACAAGAAAATTAATGGCGCAATAAATGTTGGAATTGGAGTCCTTCCAGTTCGATACATTTTTGAACTCGGTTTTTCAAATTATGTTTTGCCATTAATACACTTATTTGCTGTATTGTTGCGAAATCATTCAAAATCCTCAATCTCGAGTCTTCCACATTTTCTATCTATCCTATCTATTCAATGTCCCCCATAGAAAATAGTCCAAAATAGTAAGATCTGGTGGTCTTGCAGACCATGTATTGGCCCAGTATTTGTCCCGAAATGGAAGGACGCCAATTCGAACATTTATTGCGCCATTAGTTTTTTTGTGTATATAAATTATTTCATTTCAATTTTCATTACAATCATAGTATTGGTTTTGGATATTATTATTGCTGTTCTTTCTTTTTTTGCTCATCAAAACACATATAATAAAATAAATAATTATATATAAAATTATTACAATGTGATAAAACAACGATAAAAATAAAATAAATACAACAATAAAAATTAATTGGCGCTCCGGGGCGACTTCATTGATTCAAGTGGCGCATTTGCTTTTTCAGCTGCAGGAAAACCCGGAAAAACCTGTAGCACCACATCATCTGAAGATCTTGATCTTCATATGATATAATATATTTCTGTTTTAGATATTTTTGAGATAATCATAAAATGTTTTCTTATTCGAAGTTCATTGTAGGAAACGCTCAGAGCAATGGAAATATGAAAATATGAATAGGTATCTAAAAATGAAAAAAAAAACTCTCTGAAAACTCTATGGAACATAGAGAGAAGTGAAAGTTGCTATTGCGTTTTTATTTAACTTAGTCAACCAATTTCCAGGGCCGTAATTTAAAAAAGAATAATTCACCCAATTATGATTAAATATTACTGAAACATCCCAAAATATAAAATAAAATTCAATTTCTCAGGATGTAGTGAACGTCTACGATCCAAAAACTACAACAAAAAATTCAGGCCGTATTTAAAATTTCAAAGATGGGTGTGACCCAAGTCAGATGGCACCCTATATAAAAGATTCATGGACATATTCTGATAGCCCACATCAAGTGCCAACAGCAAAATGTAGACAGATTTTCAATATGTCTGTGAATAAAGCAGACATAGGCAAAAAAATAATTTGGGAATTTTTGGTTTTTTCTGTATATCTCCAGAAACAGAAGAGCTATATTCGATTTTTCTACATCATTGAATATGTCTCTAAAATACGCCAGAATTTAATTGACATTCTATCTCTTATCGTTAACGAGATCCCCATGTACAGAAACGAATTTGAATACCCTGTATATATATATATATATATATATATATATATATATATATATATATATATATATATATATATATATATATATACAGAGATAAAGATGTTATTGAGTGTGTATGATATAGATCAAAAGGCAACATTTGTAGACAGAACACTCAAAAAAATGGAGGCAAATCCCGGACACGTGTTTCTGGCTATTGGCCTCATCAGCGCAGTGCAGCCAATTGCAAAGATGGACAACAACTGGTTACCAAAAATGAAAAACTTCACATATGCACGGTGTCACCACCAGGAGCTAACCGCACATTTGTGGTTTCAATTAGAAGATCTAACGGGAACCACAAATGTGCGGTTGGCTTCTGTTGTTGACTCCGTGCGTATGTGTTGTTTCCTGCTCTCGGCAAACAAGTGTTGCCCATCTTTACACTTGGCTGCACCGCGCTGATGAGGCCAATAGCCAGAAACACGTGTCCGCGGTTTGCCTCCTTTTTTGGAGTGTTGTGTCCACGAATTGTTTCATTTTTGATTTGTATCATGAACACTCGATAAAATCTCTATTTGTATTTATATCCTGGACCGGATGTCACGCAGGTAGCTATAGCTGCCTACGTGGTCATGTAAGATGTAGCCTGGGAATTCTAGGTCTTCTAACTGGAACCACAAATGTGCGGTTGGCTTCTGTTGTTGACTCCGTGCGTATGTGTTGTTTCCTACTTTCGACAAACAAGTGTTGCCCAGCTTTACACTTGGCTGCACCGCGCTGATGAGGCCAATAGCCAGAAATACGTGTCCGCGGTTTGCCCCCCTTTTTTGGAGTGTTGTATCCACGAATTGTTTCATTATATATATACATATATATATATATATATATATATATATATATATATATATATATATATATATATACAGTCCAAAATGGATTAACGGGGTCTCTCAGTCGAAAAATCAAATCTCTGTTCTACTTTGCCAAGCTTTCCCTTCTAATGAGAAGCTTCTTCAGGGCCTATAATTTATTGAGTTGTTGGTTTTTTGCCATCAAAAAACATTACAATTCATACTTACATTAAAAATGAGTTAAAAACAATAAATTGAACAAATAAACTGACGGAGAAGGTTGCACATGTATAAGATTATTTTGGGTTTGACAAATGTCATACCTTCACATAAATGTCATTTTTCAATGGGTATAATGATTTCATAATCTTTGACTTAAGGAGAGAGTTATTGATTGATACAATTTTCATTATTATCATGTTTTTTATGTAGTTCCAGTAAGTTACTATATATATTGCTGAGATTATCAATGTCACTTTTCTTATTCATACAAACAGAAGACTTATTAATTTCAATCATTTCAAGAAAAAGGCGTTTAGAAATATTTTTTCTGTATGTAAAATAAAATGATTGAAATTAATAAGTCTTCTGTTTGTATGAATAAGAAAACTGACATTGATAATCTCAGCAATACATACAGTAACTTACTGGAACTACATCAAAAACATGATAATAATGAAAATTGTATCAATCAATAACTCTTTCTTAAAGTCAAAGATTATGAAATCATCATACCCATCGAAAAATGACATTTATGTGAAGGTTTTGTCAAACACAAAATAATCTTATACATGTGCAACCTTCTCCGTCACTTTATTTATTCAATGTATTGTTTTCAACTCATTTTTAATGTAAGTATTAATTGTAATGTTTTTCAATGGCAAAAAAACCAACAACTCAATGAATTATAGGCCCTGAAGAAGCTTCCCATTAGAAGCGAAAGCTGGGCAAAGGAGAACAGAGATTTGATTTTTGATTTTTTGACTGAGAGACCCCGTTAATCCATTTTGCTGTACATTTCTCCAGTCGCTAAGATTATCCACTTTATATATACATTGTGTCTCACATCTTAATATATCTTCCGTAATATATCACTTTGGCCAACCCCATTCAGGTGATAGGTGCATTTTGAGCATTTCCATCAGTCCAGAGAGTTTCATCTTTCTACCTCGAATATTACGGGAGTGTTTCCATGAGAAGTGAGACACACTGTATACATATTTATATATATATATATATATATATATATATATATATATATATATATATATATATATATACATCTAAATTTATTATTTGTAAGATCTATTGATGCCATTATGTGTGGAATTTATAACATCGTTCAAATGTCCGCCATGGCTTCTCTGGGTGGAGCGCCTCCGCCTCAATTTTCGATTACTTTAGCGCTTAAATCAGGCTAAATTTGACCGATGGCAAGGGTTTTGTTGGCTTAGACGATCATTGTGGTTTTTGACTCATTTGCGACTTGAGAAAACCCTACAAGAAATAGTCTAACGAGGTAAAATCGCATAATCTCGGTGGTCCTGAAATCGCTTGTGCAGAATATCCAATGTGGCATGAGCTGTGTGGCACGAAGCGCCATCCTGTTGAAACCATGTGTCGTTGGTATTGAAATCATCCAATTCAGGCCGAAAGAAGTTGGATGGCTTGTCCAACGTTTTCAAAGAAATATGGACTGATGACGCCGCAAGCCCAAAATCCACAACAAACATTGACTTTTTCAGGATGCATTGGACGCTCTTGGATCTCATGTGGATTGATATCGTCCCAAATTCGACAAACTTGATTATTCACGTACCCATTTATCCAGAAATGGGCCTCATCACTGAAAATGATTTTTCGATGAAAATTAGGATCAGTTGCCAACTACTCCAGAGCCCATTTACCGAACACACGTCGTTGTCTATGTTCATTTACCTTCAGTTTCTGGGTCAGTTGAATTTTGTACGGGTGGAGGCCTAAGTTACGATGCAAAATTAGATAAGTTGTAGTCTGCAACAGGCTGTGAGCGTCGCGAAATCGACGGCCCCGGATTTTCCTGATGAAATAATTATTTGCACATGTTATTGATTGCTACATTTGTTGATGGGGATTTGGTAAAACAAACTAAATAAATGACAACTAATTTGACAGATGTAGATTGAACTATATGCCAATTATCAATTGTCAAAGTTTGGAAGTCCCTGTTGGAAAACCCCATAGTAATCATCTGATGTATAAGCGTGTGCCGGGGATTGAAAGGAAAGATTAGAGAATGGATTAATTTCTTGGGGATTGTCTTATTGAATGGAGTGCCAAAGATTTGAGTCTGTTATCTTGTAGGTGGACGTGAATATGATTCGTCTATTTTACTAGCATAACGTCGGAAATTGAGACTTCTTGCCCTAAAACATGTGTTATGGTAACGTTATTATGATGCTGTCTATCATTTTAAAAACAACGATTTCTTTGAAGTACACAGAAAAATAAGTTTACTGATATTGCTTCCTAAGTATAGTCGGCATGATTACCATTTCTGAACTATCCTTTTTGCCTGTAGTCGCCTGACTTGTCCATTTTTTCCATATCTTTTTCAATTACATTTTTTTACGTTTTTCAATTACACCAAGTTTCAGTAGGTATGGTTTATTGTAAATTTGAACAACGGTAATGACAATGCCAACAAAGCCGAAAGATAACAATGCAATAAAATTGCATAGGACTCTGCGGGCAGCTTCATCTTTAAAAGAGTCTCCTCTACTGAAATGAGTTTCATCACATAAGTGCTATCGGAAAGCACTCCTACCAATGAGTCATGAGTCAATGAGTATTTATGCTCCAGTAGATTCATGCACTATACTGTTCAGAGAATCTGCAAATCAAGGAACTTTCATGCACATCGATCATGACTCTTCCTACAGTATCATGCCATTGTCATGTGGTAAACGCTTCATTGATACATACTGAGGCAGGTAGTCTTTTAGTATCCTTAATAAGAAAGCTCTAAGGATGTTGCTTTCTTCAGTGGTTACAAAGTCACATATTTTGTGAATAAATTAGGTAAACTACTAACAAATTAGTCATGCTCCTTCGACTTAGAATGAGAGGCCCATTAGGGCCCATTACAATAATGTTTTCTTTATCTGGTTCCTGGTGGAAATAGAAAGGTCATGTAACAGAGTGTACTCTTTCAAATACATTTTTAATTCAGTATTCAAACAGCTTTTGTTGGAAACACTGCCTAAACAATTTTTCCGGAATTTTTTGCTAGTCGGAGTAAAATCCAATAACGACACATAATGGAACGGAGTGATAAAATTCCGTTTTATGAAGGAGATCAGATACTATTTCCAATAAAGTTTCTACTTTGTGGAATCGTTCATCGTGAGTGATTTCAATGGTATTCTTTTACAAATTAAATTTTTGTTATCATAGAACCTGAACACTTGAATGGAATTTCACTCTCCAATTTCAAGAAAGATATGCAGTAATTAAAATTATGTAAGGATCAATCAATTATTGAGGGAGCGTAATTTTTTCTTGGCATTCTTTTTGTATGATGAAGATACTGAATATATCGATCAATCAATCAAAATATGCTTTGATATCAAAAAATAATATCTTGTTGACAAAGCGTGTATATATAAATGTAAATGTAATAAAATTAATAACATTTGAAGAATGTATAAATGTAATGAAATTTTGTTTGTGTTTTTTTATGAGACACACTGTTTCAAGTTTAAATATAGACAATACCGTGAGTATGTTGTGTTGCTTGAAGTGAAATCTGCGAAATTTCAGTTTTCAGAGGTATGTATTTCAGGGCTCTTTTTTGTAAGACAAAAACGATTTGAAGAACATTACCACTGCACACTCTCCAGAATGGCATACCGTATCGCAAATGTGAGTCTATTGAGGAGTAGTATTCAAGTTATTGACATGTTCATTGAATTTGAGACCGTTTTCGATGTATAGTTCCAAAAATTTAGAAAAAACACTGTTTTCAATAATTTGGTCGTTTAAAGAAATATCAGCAACTGCAGAATTTGAAAGACACTATTTCAGTTTTCAAAATGCTGAAGTATAAAAGGTTCGAGTCGCACCACTCTTTGACCTTTATTATATCTGAAATAATGATATGATGAAAATCAGCTTGCTTATCATTATGCCATAGTATGGTGATATCATCGGCGAACAGGGTGACATTTCCTGTAATGTCAAGTGTCGTCAGGTCATTAACATATGGTAAAAACAAAATTGGACCAAAACTGATCCTTGCGGAATATCAGATTGTATATTACCTAGACCTGAGATTGATTTTTGTCTTAAATACTTGTATGCGGCCCGATAAATATGTCGTGAACCATGAATGTGCTTTATTTCGGTCGATATTGGTTGGTATTAAAAGAATTTCAACGTTGTTGATGAATTTTTACCGAAATTATCCGAACTATAAAATTGATTGGGAATTACAGTGAAACACTATTCATGATTTGACGGCCTCATTTCCCAGAATGCGAAAAGAACTCTGCTAACAACAAACATCATGCACTTCTGAGAACTTCTCTGAGGATCCAGAGAACGAATTTCGTAGAAAAGTTCGCCTCGTTTGAATTATTTCTCGAAATCAATCAACGAATTTCTGCGTTAATGAAGAAAACATGAAGTGTTGAAAATATTAATCAAGACAAATTACTGAAATCTTAAAGGAGTTTTGTTTTGGGTCTAATGAACTCAGACGAAGTTCAACATGCCTCACGGCTCTCGACGAGTTGAAAAAATTCATTCAAATATCAGTCAAAATATTGAGTGGAAGCCTTGGTTGGATAACCAATTCTTGACGAACTGATTTTACATTCATAGAAAGTCCTCTAATCATTCTCCAAAGTATATGAAACTTTGGTTGGATTCTTCCTCTGAATCTGTTAATCGAACATAAATAGAAAATATAATTCTATAGGTTTGATTTTGAAACATCGATTGTTAACGTAAATTCAAGCTTTTAATGAATTGCTTTGTATTGAAATACACAATTTCCGTGGAAAAGCCGATTGTAACAAATAAGACATCCTTGCAAATTTCCCACGTGATGATAATATATTCATTTGTTGATATATGACTGTTGTAAATTGAACGTTAAGAATGATTGGATATTTTTTGAGCGTCAGTTGGAAAATACTTTCGCTCAATAACTTCAACCCGAAAAGATTGGAATTGCCAAAATATTCTAATTTTTGGTGGAAGTGTGAAGATGAAGTAAACATACTGTCGTTCTCAATATGAATATTCATAAAAAACTTCGCTGACCTGTATTATACAAACTATGGTTTTTCGAGACTATATAGTGGGAAACTCCTGTTTTCAAACTGGATAGATGATGTCTGAGGGTCAAATTTTATGACAAACTCAATGGTGAAAACCGCATATCGATATCTATCATCGTTTCTGAGTTACAGGATGTGCATTTTCGACATTTCCTGTCAAAAATTTCTTGTTTTTATGAAAACATTCACAAAGCATGTTTTAAATAGAAATGATGTAAAAAACTAATTTTTTCAAATGAGATATCAATAGTTATTGATGGAAAACTATTTTCTGAAGAGACATCCATACATATTTTTCATACTTCATTGCGAATGTGTTTGAAAATTGAACAAAAACCAGTAATTAAAGAGCTTATTTACTGCTCATATAAAAATTTGACTACCAGTAAATATTTGCATTCTGTTTTATCGCCGCATCGTTCAAAGCCTACTTGATCAAATTGTTCGTTTCAAAGTCTACATGAAAAAATCTAGAAGCTCTGTATTTCAAAAATAAACCTAGGAAAACATAGAGTGTGCTCCATTATTGAAAAGATAATATTGAGCTCTATTGAAATTAATATTACTGGAGTTTTTTCCCAACACCAAACTGTTATTTCAACACCTCGACACGTGTTTCGATCACCTAGTGATCATCTTCAAGAGGAAGATCAAACTAATCATACTAAAAAAGCTATCCTTATTTATACCATAGATACTTGTTCTAGGTACCTGCGTCTTGAGTGTCTTAAATTAATTTTACAATTTGCCTTATCTAATTGTCTTAAATTATGTAATAATCAGGTAAATCTGATAAATAAATAAGGATAGTTTTGCATGTATGATTACTGCGATCTTTCTCTTGAGGATGATCACTTGGTGATCGAAACACCTGTCGAGAAGTTAAAATAACGGTTTGGTGTTGGGAAAAAACTCCAGTAATATTCATTATTACACCAAAGGTTCTAAACAGTGCATCACAAGTCTATTGAAATATACGGGACTATACAGGGTGTCTCATCAAAAAATATTGTATTCAATGAATATCTATTGATCTCATTTGAAATAATGAGTTCGAAGGGAAAGACAGCTGGTTAGCGGAAACAGATTTCAAGAGAACAGAAACAGAGAACATGTTTGATGAAAAAAATTGACAATGCTGTATTGATTTCACTTTGGATTTTCTGTCTGATATGATTTGTTAATTTTGCGAATGCATCAAGAACTACGTAAAGTTCAGTACTCTGAAATTCAGGGCTTACTACACGATGGTGCGGTAAATAAACACTTAACGCAAGAATGCCAATTTGGAAACTGGTGACTGATATTCCAGATCTGAGTAATTTTTCAAAAAGCTTAAGAGTGATTCCTCTTACTCCAATAAATTCAGAACGCCTCAATAAGATATGATGATTGACAGTGTCAAAGGCTTTCGCCAAATCGAAAAAGACTGTTAGGCACTTTTTGCCAATATTGAAATTATTCCATATACTATGATCCAATTGAAAGACAGCATTTTCTGTTGACATATGTTTTCTGAATCAATCACCTCACAAAATCCAGCATAGAGATTGGGTTTTAACAAAAAAAGGCGGCTCACTGACCAAAACCATACTGCCATTGTCTTGCTTTCAGGAAATTTAGGTAACGTTCGTTTTGCGAAACGGGTATAATTATGTTTCTTCGCTGAAACTCCTCCTAACATATTTGATTATCGTCGATATCGACATATTTTCCGAAATATTCGTAATGCAAAAGCCATAAATTGATTTTCCACAATGCCAGATGTTTTCTTCGCATTGTTTCTCGCAAGTGGCGCATACCTTCCAGATAGTACTCCCTAATGACCGTACGATCATGTGGCAAGAACTTCTGAAGCACTACGCCACGGTGAACGAAGAAAACAGTGAGCCAATCCATGACATTTGATAGAACTTGTCATGCTTTCTTTGGTCCTGGGCTTTTCCATTGAGACGATTGGACTTTGGTTTCCATGTCATAACCATATACCCATGATTCGTCCCCAGTTATCACCCTTTCAAGCAAATGTGGATGGCCGATGACGTCATTCAACAATTCGTGAGCGATGCTCAGGCGACAGTTTTTTGGTCAAAATTCAAAAATATCCCGATATGCCGACATCCTTAGCAACTTCTCTAGTAGTGATTTCGATGATTATGAAGACTCTATACAAATATCGTCATGTTCGACTTACACAACAGAGTGGTGCATAATCGAATTGGAATATAAAACCCTTTCTTTTCGGAGAGAAGCGGAAGATTAAGAGTTGATCTCTATATTGAAATCAACTCAAATCATTGTGCACATTTGGCAAATATGGGAATAAATACCTGTGCTAGGAGTCACACGTTAAAAGCTAAAACCTCGGTAATCCTTATCTCGCACAAGTTTCTACTTCTGAGAGTCGTCGTTCGTAGGGGGTTCGACAGCTGGTTGGCAAAAAAATAGAACAGAAACAGAAACATGTTTGGTGGAAATACAAATTGACAATACTGTACTGATGTCATTTCGAATTTTTTGTCTAATATGATTGGTAATTTAGCGAATACATTAAAAACTACGCGAAATTCAATACTCTCACTTCAGGGCTTACTACAGGATGCGATGGAGCGATAAATAAAAACTCGACGCAAAAATGTCAATTTGGAAACTGGTTGCTTATATTCCAGATTCAAGTATTCTCTAATCACCTCACAAAACTCATCATAGCACTGTCATTACCTTGCTTTCAGGAAATTCTGGTAACGTTCGTTTCGCGAAATGGAGGTTTGATCGCTGAAAATCCTTTCACATATTTATCATCAGCTGATATTGACATATTTTCCGAAATACTTTCGATTCCAGAATACCGTTCTTTCTATTGTTTCATGTAGCGAAACCTCATCGGAATTGCTCCAGAAAAACGCATTAGCGGAATAACTATTAACGGTTGCTACCAGAAAAACAATTTGAAGAGCTGCAGGTTTTTCAGGTTTGCTAATAATTCGGGCACTCATCACATTATCGGCACCTAATAAAATATCGCGATTTCTTGTTTCCTATTGAATTTGTTTCGTTGTCGATAAATCTCTAGGGCTTCATATTTCAGACGCTTGTAGTGTGGATCACGTCTGTTTTTCGAAAATAGGTACGAGATACAATTTGAAAAAAACAGACGTACTTCCACCATATGCTAGACTTACACGGGTTTGAATCATAAAGCTATAGATATTTATGATCACCAAAACAACTTCGATAAAAAAAATAAAAATCATGAAGATCAATAAAATATGGTATCTATCTTTCCGCCGGTTGCCTATCAAACCCGACAATGCCCGAGCCACTTTTCCCACCACTCTTTATCTATAAACGTCGTTGACACACTAATAGAGTTTCATTACCGAGTCTACCAACGAGTAGATCGAAACGCATTGCTGCCAACCACCGCTGAAGATGACCATCATAGTTAGGAGCGAAACGTTAGTAGTTAATCTCTCCATTGGACCACGGTGCGGATAACCAATTTCACTTTCGGCCGCGAATGTTTAATCTTCATTTCCGCAAGGTACTTGCGTCCACGCAGTTCAGTCAGGGATGGTTTTCGATTTCTGACCAATAAACATTGGCTTGAGCCCTGAAATCACTGTAGCATTTGAAAAAAGTAGAATATGCTTATTGATAATTATCGGAAGTCATTGGTATGCTCTGAAAGAGAGCTTAGGGACACCCACGCAGAGAAGAAATGAGATAATTAAATTCCTCAACATCTCTAAAACTGTTATCAGAATGTCTTGAGGTTTCGAAACCTCAAGTTTTCAAAATTGACGATGCATCTAATTGAATCTGATAAGTTTGTAAAGAAACGGGTTTTTCTCTCAAGATTTTTCGTGGATGGTCAGGGAAAATCAAACTGCTGCTCTTATAATATGGAATTTTTACTGATTCCGAGTGAAATGAATGTATACAGGGCACAATAATGGATGGTCACTCACAAATATACAGCTGAAATAAGATGTCGGCACGGGTCGTCAAAATACAAGTATTATTTAACCTTTCAGGCCCCAGGCAAATTATATTGAAGTGATTAACGCGTGGGTAACAATAAAACCGCGGATATTTACTTATTTTCAACGAATCGCTCTCTTCCAACGCAAATCAATAAAATAGTTTCCGATATAAAAACGGTGGCGGTTTTTCTGTACATTCCGATACGCTAGTTACACACACACCGATTTTGGACGGCCAGTACAAAATCGGCCGATATTTTATTGGTAGCAGGTGCCTGCACACTCACCGGATTTTTATCGGTCAAACAATCAATTGCTTTGTTGTCGTAATTAGCACGCACTACCAAAACGAAGTTAATGCGTAGTAACTACATATGTATTTACTGAGCATTCGAGACTGGAATGGTCGGTAAAAAATCGGTGAGTATGCAAGAGTGTATTTAGTCATGTACGCCACTACATTCCGGTACTGCCGGCTATACAGTGGCAGTGGACGCCTGCTCGCCGGTATTCTACCGGCGACGATCACCGATCGGCGTGTGTGCCAGGTCCCGTTCCCACATGCAGTTCACTATTGGAATTTGGACGACGGGTACAAAGTCGGCCGTCCAAAATCGGTGTGTGTGCAATTATATAGATGCGCGGTTTTTAGACATACCGAGGATCACTGTGGCAAGTAACCCATTATATAGATATATAATATGTATCAAAAATATATGTTAACAGAGTAAACATAAAATAACTCAAAGGAAAAGTGCCCGTGTTCTGCTACTTTTCGCCCCCCCTCTTCTGATTGAGTTCCGAATTCATTTTATCCGCGCACTCAAGTTGGACTAACTGGCTTATGATATGATTTCCCGGTATGGAACTTCAAAACGGAGCAGTAATTTCTTTGTCTCTGACCTAATGATACAAGACATATTGTTAGCTTTAAGAAGTACCAAATCGTTCGGCTTGAAGCGGGTATGAGGGCAACCCGGATGAGAGACAGAAAGACATCACGACATTTGTGGAAGCTTAGCATGCGGATCACCCGATGAGGCAGCTTTGCAGAAGGCTTTCATTCAGATGTGCTCAGAAGAGATCGGCATAACTGGCGCAGGGGTTATAAAATGATTTATTGAAAGCAGGTTTGATATTATTTTCAGAGTTCAAATTATTATTTTCGTCTGAAGATAATACCAATATACTGAGATGATGTTTGTTGAATTCAATGAAAATGTCGTTGATTCCAGCATAACGAACTCTAAAAAGTATTCTTTTCGTTCGGACAAATATAGCAGCATCAATTAGAATTGTAATTCCGTTTATACATATTTGGTGTAGAGCGGTATATCGATGTAATTTTTCAGTGCCTCACCACTGGGACTGAACGGAAATAAAGGCAAGCATTTTCATCAAAGGGAACACTGAAATTTGAGCAAAAACGTTGGAGTAGAAAGTAATATTTTTGGATGCGCGATGCTGACCAACACAACTGTGATTTCTGAAATCTCAGTTATCAAAATGAAGCGTTTGGGATAATTTAGTATGGTATGAAAATGAGATGAACTCAGTTAAGAAAAAAAAGTGTCTTTTGTAAATAAATGGTGTGTACTTGGCAATTTATTGAGACGAATACGATATTTATCTTCATCTAATTGACTACGTTACTTACAATTCCATGCACATTATAATTGCCCTTTACACCATATACTCTGAATCAATATGTTGGGAGTTATCGCAAAATAATAACAATCATGCGACACAATAATTTTACCATCAACGCTGTGTTCCCCGGGGATCCATATCATCTCCAACACTATTTTTATTGTATATCAACTACTTATTGGAAGAAACCAAGAATTCAATATATTCCTTTGCTGACGACAGCACACTTGTCTCGTCATTCCATTTGAATTCAAGGACATCGGCTGCAGATGCACATCTGCACCGGCAGCGGGTGGTTGCATATCTTAATGAGAATCTAGAGGTGATTTAGAATGGGGGTGGAAGTGACAAGGTTCAATTCAATGTCACGAAAACCCAGGCATCGGTTTTCTTCAAAAAGATAAATGTCTCCGAACCGAATATAATAATGGATAGACAATTCCACTTTCGCGTCGGACCGACATATGCTGTTCAATTTATATTCAACTGGTATCTCCGACAAATACATTTGTCGAACGTTGACAAAGACAGGTTATGTACTACGCGATTGGTTGAAATTTTTGAATCACTGTACTATGTATCAATCCTGTGAATGATATCTGATTCCATTCGATAACAATGCCTGGAGAACAAACTGAATAGGAGAACGAGTGTTTTTTGTATAATTCACTGTTCATATAAAATTTGTTGTAACGAAATTACATTTTCTTTAGTTCAATTCATTGTTTATATGAAAGAAGTTGTTTCAAAAAGGATTTTTTTTCCAGTTTGTCTTTGCATGATCTACACATCTTTGTGAAGAGTTTATGCTGAAATCAATAATTTTTTTCTTTTTTCGCCAAATTTTTTGTATGAAGTTGAAGAAGAAAAAAGTCAAAACCTTTCTTTCCTAACAATTAATCTCTTCTAAAAATAGATATACTTCTTTCAATCCAAATAAAAAAAGTCGAAACACACATTTTCATTCGGTTCAATTTTTAATTGTTTATGAATGAAATCAACCGTTAGAAGGAAGAATCAATTTGATTTCATTTTGTGCCTTCGTTGAAATGAATGACCAACGTCTTCCTATCAAATCTGCCTGGTTTTATTTGAAAACATTCAATTACTGCGCATTTCTCTTCTTAGCTTACAGAAGCTCCTGATACCTCAATTATCTGCATCCTTCTCTTCTTCTTGAAACATCCGAGAGGGAATATTAAATATCCTGCGATGTATATTACATTTCATAGTAAGTATACGTCGTACATCGGCATGAATGCGAGTTGAAAATGAATTATTTTCGTACATGAAAAGAATTCGTAGTTTTAATTAAAAACATGTGAAATATGAATGTAACCACCAATGTTTTCTGTAAAATCGAAACAAAAAATCTGCAGTATTCGAAAAGCTATTCGGTTCATATTTCAATTTTACTCCCTGTTACGAAAATATTATGTCGGTGGCTTCATGAAAGTCTGCTTTATAAGGCCTCTCGTTCACTGGGAGTGTAAAGCTGTGAACTGCGAAGCAAACGAATTCATGCGAACGCCGTTCGTACGAAGTCGTGCGATGCACATCGTCCATTGCCTAAGTATTCGTTCGGATTCGTAGAAGGCTAGATGGCTCTTCGGAACGGGTTTTTTGGTTATTCTGATGAAGCGTTTTTCGCTTTGGAGTTGATTCATCGTCGTATCAGGCACATGCGATATCGACGAAGGCGGGAAATATGGGTGAATCCCATTCATTCGGTGAATTTTCTCATTTGTGGCATGATCTTCAAATCGATGATGACTACCACTCTTCTTATTTTCGAATGAGAAAGGACTCATTTCAATACATTATTTAGCGGCGGCTCGTCCGAGGAGGCAAGGGAGGCTTAGCTTCCTCATAAAATTTGAGGGAAAATCGAGAATTTGGTATTAGTTGGTACGATAAATGCGATTGGTTAACCGGCTCCATTAAACGAGAAAAACTTTTTGTTGGCCCTGTTTTTTTATTTTCCATACAAAACGAATACCAAACGTGGTCTAAAATAGGATACTCCGATTTAAAAAATTCACCTCGTGTTATGGGGCAAATATGATTCACAATTTGGCACTTTTTTAAACGGTAGCGTTTTTTCGGGCACCTCAAAAACCATCCAAAATGAGCTTATTATAGACAGTGTGGCATATATTATTGAGGAAAATATAAGCAATGGGAAATTGATGAAACTACCGATATTACCTGTACATCACAACTTTCAATTGTTTTTAGATATGTCAAAGATGGTAATGTGGTAGAACGTTTTATGGGTTTTCATGAAGTTTCGTCTGGGAGCACAGCTGACGATTTGTTTAGTTTTTTAATTCGTACGTGTGACACCCATAATTTTAGGCAAAAGTTAATTGCGCAAACCTATGATGGGGCTGCGGTCATGGCCGGCCATTTAAATGGTTCACAAACTAAAATAAAGTCGATAGCTCCTTTTCTGTGTGTATATATATAGTCTATATGTCTTAAGCCTCCCCTTTTCTCCAATGCACGAGCCGTCACTGACATTATTGCAACTATTTTCGCACTAGATCGCAATCAAATCCCAGCAGAAGGGGATCGATTCGCAATTCGCACCTAGTCAAACGAAAACTGACGAACAATACGGGCCAATAAGTGTTCGCGGTCCCCTACCGATTCATGTGTTTGGATCGTTCGTGCGTTGTCTTGCGAATTCTAACGAATTGATTTTGCAACTTATTGCAGCTTTCCGCACCCAGTGGAGGAGAGAGGAGAGGCCTGAACAATTCAAATGGATGGAACTAGCTGTAGTTGCTTTCACGGGAACTTCACAACGCTTCAGAGTAATTGTGTGAGCAAAAGATTTTTGGGGACTTTCATTTTGAGTATGATTCCTACAGCATAATGAAACATACATTTAGTTCCCCCGCCAAGACTAGCAGGACGAAGCGGTTTGTAGTATTTCTCAACCCTCACAGTTTCGGTCTGGATTATTCTGGAAAATCATAATTTTTAGAATATGATGTCAATAGAGGATCAATGAACATACCAAGATTTAAATGCATAGTTTTCATACTTTAGATTTTATCAATATCTGAAAAATCCAGATTTCGTCACTCGATAAGTGCACTTTTGGCTTTCTACTTCTCCATATGTATTAAAAAAATGTATGAAACTTTCGAAAAAAATAATGAATCAATTTGGTTCCGAAAGGACTTACGAAGATGTGAAAATCATGCATGAAAGTTATTCTCAAATTGAATTTCTAATTCTCCATATTTAGAAAAAACAATGAAAAAAACTTCTGAAAGAAAGAAATAATCAATTGAATTCCAAATGAACACTTCACAAAGATGTGTAGAACATGCATATAATTTACTTTCAGATACGAACTGAAAAAAAAAGTGTTCTCTGGAAACAACTACCTCATTCCTTATGATAGAGAAAGAAGATTTGAAAAGAACAAGTTGAAAGTTTTTCGAAGAAAGTTTTTTGACTTTTCACTCATTCATCTTTGTACAGAAAAATTTGGGCAAGTGACTACTATCACATGAACATTGAAATACACTTTCAGTAGTTACTCGCGGATCAAAAAAATATTTCATACTGGATTACACATTTATAATTACAGAAGGAGAGATTAGTTTTTGTGAAAGTGGTAATGTTTTGCAAGAAATGCGCGTGTCTTCGTCTTCAAAAGTTCAAATATGTGCTGGAGAGGTATCGAAATTTTCGGGAAGTACCCCTTTAGGATGTTAAATTTCCATATAAGAAAAATTTAGATCAATACTGTTCTGTTTGTGACATTGTGCAGTTTTCCTATGAATGATACATGTATCAATTCCATCAAGAATATTTGGAGAACAGACTGAATAATTCAACGTGATTAAATGTTATGTGTGATTGATGACTTGTTTACTTTATTGTAATTCATGATCACTTGAATGAAATGAATAAAAAACTTTTTTGTCTAAATATCTGGAAAATAAATAAATATATAATTAAATGTTCATATTGAAGTATTTGTTCTGAAAGGACACGTGTTTCGATCTCCAAGTGATCATCTTCTAGAGGAAAATTAAACTAATCTTTCTCTTGAAATACGTGTCGAGAAGTTAAAATAACGGTTTGATGATAGGATAAAACTCCAGTAATATTCAGACTTTGGATTGTTTCTGATTGTACCGACAATTTTATCGTTAGCTCTTTATAGTGTCAACACAACACAAAAACAATTGTGAGCCGTCACGGGACACCTTGCAGATATGAAATATCAATAATAGTATTTTGTGACCCCTGTGATGATTATTGAGTACTGTAATATTTATAAAAAAATGTGTTTGAAATATGCATGAAATTTTTTTTAATGTGGATTCAATATACTAGTAAAGTCAATAATCTTGGCTAATTGTTGAAATATATTATTGAAGATCTTAAATAATAAATATCAACATTATATGTTCCATTATAAATTCCACTATCATTAGAAAATTAATGATGTTTGATGTTTATGTTAATGATGTTTCTGTTATTAACAAATGAGAAAAACATTTGTGCGGTATTCGTATACGAGTACGTTTTTTCAAATGGATTTCATCTTAAGCGATGAAAATTCAATGTGAATCGCTACTTCCGCACAGGCACCGCTCTGAGAGCGCCTTAAGTGTTTTTCTGTAGTGCTTGTGCTTTGTCCTTGAAAAAACTCTTCTTGAGGCGAGTTTCACCAAATCGAGTTGGCGTCTTCAGGAGATGAAAAAAAACTCAGATGTAGCTAGGTAAGACTATATTTCGGGATTTTCACTAAATAGTTCTCAAATCGAAAGAACTATTGTGTAGAAAAATACGTGTTGTAGTTTCATGAACTATTTAGTAAAACTCTCATTATGAAGTACTGATGACATATTTGTTTCTTGCATAAAATTGCAACTTCATGTCATCGAAGGAGATACTTCTACTCTTTCGCTTGAATTGAAAAGAAAATATTTTTCAGGAAACTGAGTACCTTCAAAATACACTAATTTCAGAGATGTGTATGTTCATAGAAGCTTCTCTTAGATACAATCACTTTTTGAACTACAGCAATGCTAGACAACGTAAAATATGAAAAAGTATTGATACAAAATTTCACTTACTTGGAAAACTATCAATCCCCCAGTTTCCTCGAAAACATTTGTCTTCGATTCTTTATCACTATCTTTTTGAATAAATTTGAAAAAATACCCGATTACACTTCTTTGTGACAAGTTCATAGTGTTTGAATTTCTCACTTTCTGTTTTCCCACATTTTTTGTAAAATGATAAAAACGTAACTAAACTCTTTCGAAAATTGTTACCACCACAATTCAACTATTAACAGCTGTTTATGATGACAGAAGGTCCCTCTAACTAATAGATATTACTGAATTTTGAAAGGAATGAAATACGACTTGAATTATGCAAGTCAATAAATTCTTCTTATCCAATTTGAAGAACTTGGAGAGACAGCTATCAATTTATAGGGACGGGTTTTCATTTCCAGAAAATTCCAGAAACTGGGAAGTAATATTATTTATGGAATATGAAAGATTATATGAGCGTGACCGACATTCTACACAGATAATTGTTCCAAAATAGTTCAAATTGCCAATATTTGTTGTTAGATGATTGGACTGTCATTGTCTCTAAAATGCTGTTTGAAACAAGGAAATAATGAAAATATAAGTGAGTATTGAATGGATTATTGAAATTACTTGAAACGAAATATCCGGATGAGTTAGTGAGAGAAATTCAATGATATTGAACGAAATTCAAGGAATGAAAATGATGGAATCACCCAAAGATGGTTCTAGATACTAACATTATTTATTTCTCAAATTAGGACTTTCATTGCCTAATATGATATGATTTGAAATAACAAATGAAAATAAAATTAAAAAAAAATGGCTGAAAATAACAATTGACAATACAATTATATTACGTAAAAAACCCTGAAGAGGAATTACAATAAAATAAAAATTCAGCAAAAATTTAAAAATTGAACAATTAAAATGAAATAAAAATAAAAAAATTAGGAGACTTTAAGCTGAGGTACTTCACGATGTTTCTATTTTCAGTATCCACAATCGTCTTCGGGTGATAACTGGACTTTTCTCTGAAAGATGACTATTCGGAGAAATAGGTTTAGTTATCACCCGAAGATGATTGTGGATACTAACAATCGAAACGTCGTGAAGTAACTTGGCTTGAAATCTCCTGATTTTTAATTTTCATTGTTCAATTTTCAATATTTTGCTCAATCCATATTTTATTGTGATTCTTTTTCATGAAGTTCTTCTATTTTATATGGATCACACTTCAGTTCTATAACACACAAGAAATTGAATGATGAATTCGGTAATGGCAAGTCAGTACAATGTACATCAACCACTACTGTAGATCATAGCTTCTACTTCACCTGTGTAACCTCGGAAGAGGTTGATAAGTTCATATCAAATTAAAAAAATTAAAAAAGTGTTGGTGATGAAAACAAAAGTGTAAAAATTTTGGAAGCTGTTAAATAATCCATCTGTGATGTTTAAGCTTATCTCATTAATCTGAGTTTTGAAACTTTTCCGCAATGTCTAAAAATAGGAAAGCTAATACCCATACACAAAAAATCAGATCGCAGCAACTTAGAAAACTATAGAATGTTCTTTCAAGTAGACGTATTACAATAGAATAGTTCATTTTTTGGACAAGAACAGAGTTCTTTCTTCTGTCCAATATGGGTTTCGTGCGGGAATGTCGACAGAGGATGCCATGTGCGATTTCATGGGTCATGTCTATAAAGGTATTGGTCGACAGAGGATGCCATGTGCGATTTCATGGGTCATGTCTATAAAGATATTTACTCAGGACAATATGTATCCGGTATCTTCTTCGATCTTTCATGCGCCTTCGATAGTCTACAATTAGATTTATTTTACAAAAATTGTGCACAAATAGAATTAGAGGAAATATGCTTGAACTTATGCAGTCATATCAAGTTAATAGAGAATCCACGTTAAAGTGGAAAACTGTTGTTCTGAGTATATGACCAACAATATTGGGGTGCCTCAGGGGTCGGTACTGGGGCCACTAATGTTCATATTTATAAACGATATGCCTGAGTTCTCATAAACAGGATCTGTCACGATGTTTGCAGACGACTCCTTGGTAGTGGTTACAGCGCAGACACCAGAGGCACTTCAAAATGCTATTACACACATTATATATTCATTTGAAAATTGGCGTAATAGAGATAATCTCATTTTAAACTTGAATAAAACCATATGTATCAATTTCAAATGCCGAGAAATTCACAATAACATTACTATTCATGTTGTATCAACTAGTACCAATACAAAATTTCTAGGGGCTTATTTAGATCAGTGTTCAACATGGAGTGACCAACTAGAGCATGTTTGCAAGAAATTAAGCCCAGGATTCTATACAATTTTAAAACTGAAGTCTACGGTGAATCACATGGCTCTTATTGATACTTATTATGAATTGATTTACTCCCATTTGACATATAATGTTATTTTATGGGGGATTGTGTGAATTCTGAAAGAGCGTTCATATGTCGAAAGCGAATTATCCGTCTCATTTTTAATATAAAAAAATAGAAACAGCTGTAACGCCGCTTTTCCAAAGTACAATATTACAACATTTACCTGTATTTATTTATATAAATTAACAATATATGTAAAGCAACATATTAATAAAGTCACAAAAATTTGGATTATCGTCCGTCTCATTTTCAATATAAAAAAATAGAAACAGCTGTAAAGCCGCTTTTTCAAAGTACAATATTCTAACATTTCCCTGTATTTATCTATATACATTATCAATATATGTAAAGCAACATATTAATAAATTCACAAAAAACTCGGATTACCATTCATATCCTACAAGAAACGCGGATGCACTTTCAGTTATACAGTATCATTTGAAGACATTTGAAAGATCTCTAGACTAGACAGGTATAAGGATATTTAATAAACTTCCACAACGTCTCAAAAAACTGGACCATGAAAATTTAAAAAAAGAAATAAAAACATTCCTGTGTGAAAAAGTCTATTAACCATCAGTGAATTCCTGAATGATGATTTTTGATTTACTTGTTGTCTGAGAGTTACACATGTTTGTCTTTTCTTGAGTACTATTAGTGTTTGTGATATTTTATTATATTTTGTTCAATGTAACAGCATTTGACGTGTAGGTACATCTATCCTAAGGATGGCTGCTATGTAGCGGGTGCGAATAAATTATTTTTTTTTTATTTTGAATGGGACACTAATGCTCTGATTCATCTTATAAAGAAACTACAAGCAGATAATAAGCATAACATTAATTTACAACTACGCCTATGACAAGGAGATATTACTACACCAAATAGTTTTTCTAGCAGTTATTAATTTGTCAAATTGATCATGTATTAACATATTCAAAATCTAACAGACGGTAAATAAATGGAACTGAAATATTCGTGTCAATGACTGAAAAATATAAAAAGAAGAAGCAATAAACAATGGATTTGAAATGGAAACATTTGATAAAACTAAATCTGGAAATAAATCAATAATATAGGTTAACATTTTTTCACAGTATAAGAAATGTCAATAATATGCAAAAAATCTGAAGAAATGAAAAAAGTTTGTTTGAAGGTGGTTGACAATATTTCATGCTGAATTTCATTAGTTTGGACTTCCATTGTCCAACATATGATTTGAAATCTTTAAAATGACAAATGTAAATAAAAATTAGAAAAATAGGTGAAAATAACAATTATATTGAGTAAAAAGAAACCTGAAAAAGAGTTATAATAAAATAAGAATTGAGCAAAAAATTGAAAATTGAACAATAAAAATTAAATAAAAATTAGAAATTGACAGATTTCGATTGTTAGTTATAAAGCATGCAATGTAGCAGTACTGTCACTTGTGTAGCAGTGATTGTGGATACAAGATACCAAGGCGCTCAGAGAATCGAAATGAATATCGCAGTGTTCACAGATTTTATTGAAGCTACTGCACATTAATTTCAATGGTGATCGTATCATAACATTTGTGCGTTATGCTTCGCAATAGAATGTCAGATTGTGTCGACCTTAACTTCTTGGTACTATGAAATTGATCTCGTGTAGAAGAACCGTACTGTCAATATTGTTGACAGTACAGTTGTTTAGTAATTAATGCAGGAATTTTATACCAAGGATAACTCTCCTATTTTCCAAAGAAGTCATATCAAAATGTTATGATCGATGCCTCTCGTGGGGTATTGACCATCAACTTTTAGACATAAGTATTTTGGGAACTTTCTTGGCACGCTCTCAATTGATGTTTTTTGGTAGTCGTAAATTGGATTCCGTAACACAGAGCCATACTCTAACTTAGATCTGGCATACGCAAAATATAGCAATTTTAAGGTGACAATACTTTTGAAGTTTTTACCATTTCTGTAAATGAATCCAAGCATCCTATTTGCATCAGCAGTCATATTCCTTATATGTGTTGTGAATGATAATTTACTGTCATATTTTATACCAATATCTTTCATCTCATTTACGCGGTTGATTGTAGTTGTGTTGATTGAATAATCGTACATTAAAGTTCACTTTTTTGTTGTAAATTATATTATTTTACATTTGGATACGATCAGATGTAGGTGATTATTATTACACCAAAGTGTGATTACATCTAATTCATGTTGTACACGTTGGCAGTCAGTAATGTGGTCGATTTTATAATATAGTTTCAGGTATCGTCTGTAACTACGTACTGGGCCGATTTGAAAGATTCATATTTGACGAATTGTTTTCTGTTAACTAGATATGATTGAATTGAAGTAAGCAGTTGGTTAGATATTCCTAATTTTGTCAATTTGCTGAGGATAATATAATGTTTTTCTGATCGAAGGCTTTTTGAAAGTCTAAATAAACAACATCGACTGATTTTTGCCAGGTACGTACAGAGATATTGATTCAAACAGACAAGATTTGTCATACACGATGTTTGTTGTACGACACCATGCTGAGTAGAAGAAATAACTTTTTGAATATGGGAGTACATAAAATTTTGCACATATATCTCGAAGAGTTTGGAAAAGTTACATAAAATTGAAATTGCCCTGTACTTTGTGATATCGCTGGAGTCGCCTTTTTTTAATATCGGATAAATTCGAGCCGTTTTCCACTGCTCAGGGAGGGCACAAGTTGATAAAATTAAGTTGAATATGTCTATAAGAGTATAGAGAGAAGGCAGGGATGCTTAATATATCTAAATCAGAATCATGAGAATTTTCACGAAGCATATTCTCGTCCGAAGCCAAGTATACACTTCTGAAGTACTTGGCGAATCCATTGACAATATCCCCAGGCTTGTCAAATACCTCATCATCAAGGTTCATTATACCCGGTATACGCGATTGACCTTTTTTACTGTGAATGAAAGACCAGAAAGTCGAGCTGTCAGATAAAATATTATTTTCAGCTAAGTTTGTAAATTGACTATATGCTTCTTTTATTTTAGTTTTGACAGTTTTTATCAGATCCGAGAAATGATTTTGATAAAATGCTGTTTTATATTTCTTATAGTTTTTATATGCTAATTCCTTCCTTCATACATAGCTGGAAAGTTTGCTTTGCGAAAATTGAATTGCTTAATAGCATCTGTTGTAAATAGCAAAGTTATTGATATTATGAGGAGTACGACAGTTCAACGAAAGGATGTGCAGGATGATGAACGTCTATGTTAACAAAAGGTTGATCAAATTTCGAGACGATACAATCGTCACAGTTGGTTATAACGAGATCCAGTTTGCGATTATTAATATTCGTTATCGAGTTGTACTGTTGAGATTCAGTTGCTTGCATGAAGTTGAGGATGTACTTAAATTTGGTATCATTAAAGTCTATATCAAATTTAGGGATATTGAAGTCACCAATTAATATAAAATTCCTTTTAGTAACACAATCAGAGCTCTCCAGAAAATCAAATAATGTTTCATAGTGAACATTGGAGCAACAAGGGGGTGTATAAACTACAATAATATTTAAAGTAAAGCTGCCAAGTACTAATTTGGAGCCTACAATATCAAGTTCAGGGAGTGTGTCTCTTAGATCCAAAAACGAAATTGGTAGCAACCTATAATTATCTTTGGACGCTAACAAGACACCACCTCCTTTAGATCTCGATCACATCGGAATACATTATACATTGATGGCAAGATTTTTTGATAAAACATATTGTTCTGAAGATTAGTCTCTGATAGGTAGACTATATCCATTTCACCAATGGATGCGGAATTATTAGAAGCGGTTGTTTTTGTTTTTAAATATCTAACGTTCTGTTAGTATATGGAGAGACTATGCGAGTTGTAGCAGGGTACCTGATCTAGTTTAAATTAACGATTTCTGGAAATCCATTGAAGTATTTAATAATGATGTTATTTTCTCGGTTATTTTTTCTTTCATTCAACTGCTGACGTAGCTCTTTGTAGTATTGAATTTGACGAGGTGTGTTATCGAAATGTGATCAGGTAAGTCAATATAGGTAACTGGTAACTACACCGAATTGTTAACCAATCGAAATTGATATCATAAGTAAGATATTTAATCAAGGAAACATTCAATGAAGCGAAGAACTATTGGATTTTGTTATTTACTAATATATTAAATTATCAACTTTTGATTATTTCATAGCTGTAAGTATATATAAAATGAATTAATTCAAAAATTGTGATTAAAATTGGAGTTATAATAAACCAGAATTCGAAGTTACTATCGAGTGTAAACAAATGCTGTCTCTGTCACTCATATGTACACGAGCATGCGCACTGTAATTCATTCAACGGTCAGGTAGCGTACAGCTGCTATGTTGTATCTTGTTCTATCACATGGACCCATTAAATAGCTCCAATTCTAAAACTTTATAGCTTGGCAAGAATATTTCATGTACGATTTTTTGCAGGCAAATGATTGTAATTAAAATATCTTACTTATTATATCAATTTCGATTGCTTAACAAATCGGTGTAGTTACTAGTTACCTATATTGACATTTGCTTGCCAGGTAGCCATGCACAGAAATAAGTAGGCAAGCCTACCAAGGCATATTCTATTTTTGTAAATTATCAGTTGAGATAAAATATTTTCGGTTATAAAAAAAGTGAAGGTGATGAACAAAAATTGATTAAAATTAACGCGCATCGCCCGCTTTTAGCGCTTTTTTCGCCTTTGAATTGAAATTATGAATATTGGTGATACGAGTTCTGGAAGATGGAACTTTATTTTAGAAAATTTCCTCCTCTTAGGATCTTTTTTCAAATTTAGGACATCTTCAATATTTCCCGAGATATTTGCAGAAAACCAAAACCCCTATTTTTTACTAAATTGTTTATAACTTTTGCAATTTTTCCGAGTCCCTCTTGAAATTTTTCAAAAAGTTGCTAGAGGTCATTCCAAATCGAATCAGCCCTGGATTATAATTTTCGGTCCCCTTGGACAGAAGTTTCAACTATTAGATAGCCTTAGAGCCGGTGGGAAAAGCTGAAACAAATTAAGTGCTCTCAATTAGTAACAATATTATTATTGGAGAAAACGGAATCAAATTGGCAAACTATTATCATTTTTACTCTTATGAAAATGTTAAAAAAAATATAGTGCATATCTGATATCTTGAGCGATACCTCTTTTTTTGCTATTGGAAAGCTATGCTTATGTAGAAAACGATATTTCTATTATGAACGCTAGTGACAAACATTTCGACGTATCAATGAAAACGACCGTAACGTAAAAAATGAATTTTCACGCACGAAATACCTACATCAAGGATGAGAACTGTGTTGAAGAATCGGGATGATTGGAATAATGAATCCAAACTAAAAACAATAAATTAAAACTTATGCTAGGTTTAGGAAATATGTTTGTTCGAAAATTAAAATGAAGAAGATGTGTGATAGTGGTTATATCATTAGGTAGTTGTAAATTACTTATGAACCATTACGTGTCTAGAGAAAACAAAATACGGGCTGATAGGCTGTCGTCGTGGAACCTGAAGTACCAACCGTTTCGTCCACTAATGCGGCAGACATCTTCAGTGCTATGTGCGTTGTCTGTGAGAACGAAGTTTATATCTCGATATATCAGTCGTTGCTGAGATTTGGAGAATATGATATCGTATACTTTGAGGGCAGTTCTGGGGCTTCTATATTTTTTTGTGTATATCAACCGATTATTACCTCTCAGTACGTCTAGTAAGTATGATTAGATTAGCGACTTCACAATAATCTTTAACTCTTCCGAATGTCAGGAGTTTTGGTGAGTTCAGATTTAATTTACCTCACTCAGTAGATCATTGTTATGAGCAAAAAGAAAACATTATTTTTGTGATGATTTTGGTACTATTAGCTGAACAATTTCATCACTCATTACAGCTTGTGATAATTATAGCATATTCAAAGAAAAAAAATAGACAATGCTGACCTACCTTGAATGCTTCTCTGAATTTCGCAGACATGATGTTATACAGAATGGGATTGATGGTTGCAGACATGTAATACAAAATTCCGCTGATGTAAGTGACTACTTCATATATTTTCAGATGGAGCTTATGCGTTTCTGGACTGGGCTGTTGATAGATAGAGTAGAGCCTTTGTACGTGGAACGGTGCCCAACATATGAAGAAAGCAACCACAACTGCAACTGAAAAGAAAAACTCCAATAATTTTTTAGAAATCATTCATTTTCCATAAAACTATAGAAAAGCCAATAGTTTGACATCGCTTGCTTTCAAGCAAGATCTTGCTCTTCACGTTGCAGTAATAAATGAGTGTGAACAACGAACGTCCGTACATCCGGAAATAGGGTAAGATGATGACGGATATCAACAAGGCATGGGAGCGGTTGGAGAAAACCGAGCACAAGGGAGAACTAGCACTCAGAGGGGGAGCTGATTCGATAAAAGAAAATCGAACAATTAGCCACTGGGTTTAACAGGAAGGATAGCATGCGAGAGATTCGATTGAGCAAAAACCAGAGTCTCATGTCCCAAGACGATATTGGACAGAACTTGGCCGCGAACGAAGCTGCCGCTAAAAACACGAATTTTCACCAAATATCGGCCAATGAATATTACTGGAGTTTTTTCCCAACACCAAATCGTTATTTTTACACCTCGACACGTGTTTCGATCACCAAGTGATCATCTTCAAGAGGAAGATAAAACTGAGTTTTATCTTCCTCTTGAAGATGATCACTTGGTGGAAGATAAAACTGAGTTTTATCTTGAAGATGATCAATTGGTGATCGAATCACGTGTCGAGGATTAAAAATAACGATTTGGTGTTGGGAAAAAACTCCAGTAATATTCATTACTACACCAAAGGTTCCAAACAGTACATCACAAGTAAATATCGGCCAGCTTTATTCAACAATACTTGTCTATATTAGTACTTTTTTGGAAGAGCTTAGAGTATCTACTGAACCTTCTTGTTCAGACCATAGATATTGTCACTTCACAAACCACAAGAGGAGACTAAATCATCTGTCGGTAACAAATAAGACACATGGGTATCCGCGGCTAAGCTAAACAGTGGAGACGGGAGTGGGTTAAACAACTTAGCAAATTTCAAATAGATCTTAATGGGCGCCGGGTAAATTTAATCCTCCAGATACCCTAAGTAACTCACAATATCAATAACTTACCAATTAATATTGGAAATAAAAGAGAAAGATCCCCAATATGATTTATTCAGTAATCCTAACTTACATGGATTAACCAACAACGCTTCTAAGACAACAATGCAATATTCACACTACTACGCGATGTTCAAATGTCAATACAAGAGCGCGGTGTATATACCACGAATTCAATCAGCCACAAATTACGGTAGTAACGACGCTCAAAAGAAACTACAATACGTCAAGTAAAACTACTACGAAAATTGAGTAGGTGAAATCGTAAATACTAGTATTGGAAGGTTAAGACAAATTCGTTTGCGTCGCGTGAGCTCAGGCGTAGGCGCATCGGTGTCAACAAGCAATCGTGAAAGGACGAAAATACCTCAATTTTCATTTCACAAATATCTATATCAATCCGGTATCAATAAACAAACTCTTAATCAATAAACGCTAAACAAACACTATATCAACAGGTATCAATAAACATAAGGGCAACAATTATTCAAATATCTCAGTATATCACAAATTTTCAATTAAATCAATTATAACTTGCGTGCTCCTTTTGGGCCACCCAGTATATGGTGTTAGGCTACCCCGTGGTTCGATGAAAGTGGATCACCCTGTAGTACTGCTGAGATGGATCACCCTGTAGTACGGCGGAGATGGATCACCCTGTAGCACCACCAAGATAGATCACCCTGCAGGGCACGACAAGCCTGGCCAAGGGGTTTTCTATACGTTTCTTCGTGTGCGGTGCTCTGCACGGAAGTCCTACTGGGATTTGATGAGTGACTAAGGGCCTTCTGTTTCTTATGAATCTAATTTCGGAAATCCTTCCACCTGGCACGAGTTCGGTAACCACCACAAATCCTCAAAAGAGCTTAAGTTTCAGACTGCAAATATCCACACCAAAATGACCAATCAGTCTTCCACTATACAATCCTGACTTGTAGAAATAATCCCCGTGAAGGATGGCACAAATACAACCATATATATCCTACAATCAGTCTGATGGTACCCTTGAACTCTGAACCAAGCTCATCGAAGGCCAACTTCTGAATACTAAGAGACTGCCACATCTGACAGCTAACCAGTTGTTGCCACAGTGCGTCCAACCTACACTACAAGCACCAAGGGGGCGCTGTGCACAACATCATACATCTATCAATTCCTCCACAGCCACTTGAGACAATATCAACAAGTCCATGACCCATCAAAACTCCTTCTCAAAGCAATGCAACCCTAAAACAACCCTTGACAACTTGAGTAACCGATCAATCCTCCACCCGTGAACAACTGTAGAACTAGTTCGGTGTAGTTCGTCGGAACGACACTACGAAAGTTCGGCAGATGTCAACCAACAGCTGTCTCTTAACCTTGTTTACGAATGTTTACAAAATATTGTTCCAACCTATTTTCAACTATTTACCAATCCTTATTCATGCGATGGAATAGAAACATATAAGGTAAGTCGTCACATCTTACCCATTCAGTACGAATATTTGAACATTCATATTATGCAGAATATTTACCGAAAATTTCAAACAGTATTCAGAAACCAGAGCTAACTAATATTGTTTTTCAGGCGGTATGGCTCTAATATGTCAGTAAACCTTCTGGAAGTGATGAATAACAATCTATGCAAGAAATATTCTCGGAAAGGTATAGAGAATAAGGCAGGCAACGGCTGAAAAATGATAGGCGAAGTAAACTGAGAAACAAACAATAACAACTATTTCAGGCTAGCGAGGATCTCCAACGTCGATTGGCAAGAGGAGAATGCGTAAGTACTGTGTAAGTACTGCGTAAGAATGTGTAAGTAAAGCAGTTAGTTAGGGAGCATACATTTATTCTTGTACATTTCAGGTATGGTTTTCTATGGAACGGAAGATTCCCATTACTATGATGTTAATTGAATAAAATCAACTTGTAACTGAATTTCATTGTTAATATCCTTTGAATAAAAATCTTAAAAGGTAAGGTAGTGTTTTGAAAGGTCACATAAGAGCAGTTTGATCTAGTGCTAAATTGAAACGTAACAATATATTCTTTTCAATATTTAAGACTAGTGGTGGAATATCGTGACTCAAAATCTACCGATTGGAATGGGTATAAATACTCCCTCCAATTGTACTTCGAGGACGGATTCGTTACTATTCACAGTTGTAATGATATGGATACAGCAGTGGAACAATTTCGTGAAGGGGTGATCTCATCCTATCATGAGAACTGTCCACTGAGGTTTAAAAGAGGTAACCATAACTCTTCTTGGTGGAACAAAAGCCTGGAAGAATAAAGAAAAGAAGTTCGACGATTATTCAATTGAGCTAAAGAGTCAGGTATCTGGGAGCTTTATAAAACTACTCTAACGACATAAAACAAGGAAATTAGAAAGGCAAAACGGGAGTGTTGAAGGTAGTTCTGTGAGAGTATCTCTGATTTACCTCGCAGCACAAGAATTCACAAGATTCTCTCTAGAGAGCCGACTGCTGAAATTGGGTCGCTCAAATGACCCGATGGAACATTCACGATCTCTAGTGAAAAAAACGTTAAAGCTTTTGATAGAAAACCACTTTCCTGGAAATCTGACTCTTAACAACAATATACCTCCTATCTTCGAGGGCGCTAAACACCCAAAAAAGAACGATTGGGAGGTCGTGAAGAAGGTTATCACAGCACCGGCAGTTGAATGGGCTATCAAGTCATTTCAGTCCTTCAAATCTCCTGGAGAGGATGATATATTTCCAGCTCTTCTTCAAAACGGACTGGAAATAATTTTACCCATCCTCATAAAATTGTGTAGAGCTAAACAATCTTGTAGAGAGAATCTCCCAACCCTTTGACAATGAGGAGATTGCTGTTGCTGTATTTCTCAATACTGACAATGCACTACCTAAATTTATAGAATCATCTCTTTCTAGGAAAATTATAGAATTTTCCATAACTGGCTGGATCTATGCCATGTTGGTAAACAGAACTGCAACTACGACTCTTCAAGGGGAGGCCATGAGGTTCAGGGTCACCAGAGGCTGCCCTCAAGGTGGGGTACTATTTCCCCTTTCGTGGTTGCTCCTGATGGATAGTCTGCTTGATGCCCTTGACAGAAGAAAAATAGATCTGCAAGCTTATGCATATGACCTTGTCGGGAAGGGTAGCTTGTAATATCCTCCAAAGCACGAAGGACGTTGTTCAGAGTTGGTGCCTGAGGGAGCAGATGTCTGTCAACCCCAGCAAAACTGTGATAATCCCCTTCACCAGGAGGAGAAATTTGGGCAATCTTACGCCACTCTTCCTGTGCGGTGAATCCATTTGAAACGGAGGTGAAATATCTTGGCATTGTCCTTGATAAAAAACTCACCTGGAACGCTCACTTGGAAAAAGTTTCACACAAAGCCAAACTGTCCCTATGAACATGTCGAAGGATTTGTGGTAAAACTTGTGGTTCAGGTCCCAAACAAATCCATTGGATTTTTGTGATGCTTGTCAGACCAATAATCACTTATGATGCATTTGCCTGGTGGCAAGGCTTCACAGAAAACGGCCCAGGCGAAGGACTCTGGTTTACAGAGACAGGTTTGTCTGGCCATTAGTACGACACCATCAGCGGCCATTGAGATCCTTCTAGATTCACCTCCTCTCCTCATTTTTTTTGGAGAGAGAGGCTAGATGGACTGCATATAGACTTGTTGCACATTGCCAATTGCACAAATCAATCAATTTAATGCAAAGTGCAACAGACTGTTGGTTGACAATGGAAGTCACAGCATTCTGGAAATGGCCTCTGATTTTATGCCTCCAACTTTCAACCACTATTCCCGAGTAGAGAGGACTGGATCCTCCGGGAGAAGAAAATATTAAGAGCAGATAGTTGTTGGTTTACAGATGGATGAAAACTACCTTCCTTCCGGTTCTGGTGCTGGTGTATTCCCAGTGGAAATTTACGCTATTGAATTGAGTTCGCCAGAGCCGTACTAAAAACCACTCACCATACAAATTAATCGGATTCGTAAAGAAGCTGGGTTCATTTGGTTGAGTATGAAGATGTGTGAGCCACAATAAACCCTTACGGGTTGCGGTGGAGGGTCGAATAGACTCACTCACTTTGGACCTAACCTAACCGTCCTGGGAGCAGGATGATCACATAGATACCTTGAGGAGAGGTACTGCAGAGAATATATTGAGAATATATTGTTGAATGAGATATATTATAAATCCATTCAAGAACCTATTGGGTTTTATCAGCTCAACTACAAGATTCTTGCTGTGGATATTTCATGTCATGTCAACAAGTCAGACAATTTCAGGAACTAAGGTGGTGTATAATACGACTATCACCTCACATGAGAGTTTCATCTAGAACTGTGCCTAAAAAATTGCATTTGGAATTGATTAGGAAACTATATTGTCTAAATGTGATACTTTGGGCGATTATGGGATCAACACAGGGTCTGTGGAATCTTAGTAGTTTTGTCTTTGAGTGATTCATCATTTGGCGATTTTTGTGACACCATTCATCGAATTCGTGGAGGACCCTTTTTTGTTTTAAATTTCACTTCAGCTTCGTTTATGCTACATACGATTGTAGATGTGTCGTCTGCATACATGAAGACTTCGCCGTAACTTATGAGTCAGGTAGATCATTGATGAATGATAAAAAAATCAGGGGACCGAGCACACTTCCTTGAGGTATTCCCGAATTAACAAGGTATTCGTCTGAAATTTCATTATTCACCCTCACAATGAGTCTTCGCCCTTGTAGGAATGACTGAATCCAATCAAGTATATTACCTCGTAATCCTATTGCTGATAATTTTGACAATATAAAATCAAAATTGAGGCTATCGAAGGCACGCGAGAGGTCAAAAAACAGTCCGAGAATAATAATCAGTTGTACAAAAGAAGTTGTTGCAATTTCGGTTGAGTGGTTTTCCCTGAATCCGTGTTAGTTTTGATTCAGTATATTGTATTTTATAAGGAAACTATTGATTCTTTTGCAAATACCTTTCACAAGTACTTTTGAGAATATACTGAGTAAGATGATGGGTCTGTAGTTGAGCATTGAGAGCCGGTCGTCTTTCTTATGTATAGGTGAGACTACAGACAGTTTCAGTCTAGAAGGAAAATGACCTAATTCGAATGAGATATTTAGTATTTCAGCCAACAAGGGAGCAATAGCAGCGCACTTTCTCAGAAGGGATACCGGCACCTCATCTATACCTGTTGATTTTCAATTTTTCATTGCAGCTATAATCTCTTCTATTTCGGTTGAGGAGAATGGTTGAAATACAAATGAGTTGCTTACTAGGCGCTTGGAAGTTGTACACATTTCAGATAGGTTGTTTCCAAAATGAGATTATAACTGATCTTCAACAATACCAACAAAAAATCTGACAAAAATGTTTGCAACTTCAATGCCGTCAGTTATTAATTGATCCTGATGTTTCGATGAAATATCAGTGTGTTGTTTTTTCCTGTTTAGTCTTGGGTTTACTATTGACCATATTGTTTTGATTTTATTATTGGATGAGTTTATCAAACATGCGAAAGAGTTTTGTTTTGCAATGACAATATTTTGATTATAATTTTTTTTCGCAGTTCTGTACTCAGTCTGTAGTTCATCGCTTGTTGGATGTGACTTGCGCAGGTTACTTAGATGCTTTAAATTTTCTGATTCTACCTTTAGTTCATCATTACGCCATGCATTATTGTGTTTTGTGGCTAGGGGTGTTTCTAAAAGTTTTGGAAAAGTTGCATTGAAAGCAAAGGTAAAATGATCCCAGAATAATTCGAAGGTTTGATCAATGTGTGGAAATTTGAGATCGGAGGAGGTGAAGTTTTTCAGGATATGTTTGAACTGATTTATGTCGAGATCCGTGAATCTCCTACGGAGATTATTAAGAGTTTTGAATTTCTGGATCTTGAAATCATCTGGCAGTTGGACAACTTGGGCATGATGGTCGGAAATACATGGATCGAGTATTTCGAATGTGATTGATTCTGACATATTAATTATAATATAGTCTATTGCAGTAGCGCTTTTATTTCTCCCTTTAGTTGTTGCAACACGTGTAGGTTGCATTATCAGTGATTCGAGTTCATGACTTTCTAGTATGTCACATAGAATTTTTTTGATACACTGTTTTCCAGGAAGTTAATATTTAAATCACCACATATTAGGATGTTTTTGAAATTGCTGTTGAAGACATCAAAAACTTTGCAGAACTGTACGAAGAATAGATCTGCTTTGCCATTGGGTGACCTATAAATAGCTACCATGCACGTATCGTTATTTATTGATATTGCGGTTAATTCAATGTCCAATTCTATGGAGACGTTTTTTATCTGAGATAACTTTTTACAAAAGTTGGAGTGCTTACTATGAGAAAATATAGCCATACCTCCATGGCACTTTTTGCTTCGGCAAAAATAGCTACTATATCATAGCCGCTAATTCTAATATTTTTGATGTTCTCAAGAGTTTGCCAGTGTTCAGACAAGAGTACAAAATCGGGTTTATGTTCAGCCAGAGACGCATCAAGTACATTGAGTTTGTTGGTTATATATTGAATATTCAAATGGATGATTTTTTTAAAGTTTTTGATAGTTGGACAAACCTATAGTCAGACTCAGTAGTGATTAAACTTCTTCGTTCGTCTGTCTGGAGGCTTCCCGAAAAAAAATTTGCATTCTTCGGAAATTGGTATCTATTAACCATTGCTCCAGCAGGCCATATTTGAGGACTTTATATATCTTTCACGACCGATGTTGAAAGTGGTGACCGTGTGTAGAGTGCTCACGCCCATGAAAAATGAAATATCTAAAAAGCGAGTTCGCAACCGGAGTCAGTTGATCCGAATGTTATGGTTTGATTTCCAATTAATTTCTATTATTTTCTTTCAGGAAACTGGTAGTTTTCCCCTCGAGGTCGAGCGGAATAGTAGCGTGGCTAAATGTAAAAAACCACTATCGATATTTTTGGAAAAAATGCGTTACCCGAAAAAACGCAGGGCTCGAGAGAATGGATGGGAATTATTAGTCAGTCAACTCGAGCGAGCCAGGCGAGAGCACTGTTATTCATTTTTCGTAATCTGCTATTCGTCGGGAGAAAAAAAGCATATTTTCAATTTGTATCCTTGAAGAAAGATGCCGAAGCAACATGGAGCATAAGACGTAATTCAGACATTTCGCGGGAGAAATCCAACACTGAATGGACTACCAATAAACCTGAAAAACTTTGAACTTAGAAACAGTTCTTTTGCAATAATTCCCTCCCCGACAAAACACCATTTATCGATTATGGCTTCTTGAAAAGTACGAAATCAAGAGATTATAAAACAACGATAAAAATAAAAACAACAATAAAAATTAATTGGCGATCCGGGGCGACTTCATTGATTACAGTGACGCATTTGCTTTTTCAGCTGCAGGAAAACCCGGAAAAACCTGCAGCACCACATCATCTGAAGAATACTGCACATTCTTACGTTGATAAAGAAACTCTAGAGAAGTTCCTAACTGAAATCAGGAGCAACGCTGTAGGTTCGAACAGTATCTCACTTTGAATGATTCGTTTGGTGGAAACACATCTGTTGGAATGCATCACCTTTATGCTCAATTCATGTATCACAAAGTTTTCCTTCCCATTGGAAACATGCATTTGTGATTCCCTTGGAGTGTAACTCTTCTACACATTATTCTGATCTTAGGCCCATAAGTATCTTAACTTACTTGTCTAAAACGCTTGAACTGATTGTCAAAGATCAGATGATGGAATTTGTAAGTATTTACAATATCATTATTAGCGTACAGTCTGGGTTTAGTTACAATATCATTATTAGCGTGCAGTCTGGGTTTAGTTCTCAACATAGTAATATTTCTGATCTCCTCTCCATAACTGATTATATTTCCAAAGCAACCATTGAACATGATATCACATGTCAGTGAAGCTTTTGATACCTTTGACCACAGTCTTTATGCAATAAACTAAATATCACTTTGGTTTGGATAGATATGCCGTAGATCTTGTGTATCAGCCTTGAAAAATCCAATCAGGGGTTCCACAAGGTTGTTCCATTCTTGGATCACTTTTATTTAACATCTGTATATATATTTATAAACGTATGGCAACCTGGCAGCACAAAATCCATAAATGAAGATCACATGCGCACATAACTTGAAATTGAATGCAAAAAAATCATATGTATATTATTTGGACCCAAATCTAAAAGGAGACTGACTTCTTACCTCATTGAGATCGACATAAATGATATTGCCGTGCCCTTCACTTCTGAAAGTAATAATAGGGAAGCCCAAGCGGGGATTTCAAGATTTACTAAAGTACAGCAGATTAATATACAGGGGGATACCTTGTATCCGGTTAAGTACCTCCACCAAATATGAGCCGCCTGTGAGGAATAAAGGATCAGATTAGTAAAAAAAAATTGATCATCAGAAATTCTCGAGCGCGTCAGATTAAGGTAGGGTGAGTTAATTACCTGATAAAAAGTGTATATTCCAGTAATCTGACAATTTGAGAGTGACGTAAAGAAAGAGGAGGGCAGCAAAGTTGTAAAAAAATAACGTCATTTCAACAGCTGTATGATACCTATATTTTCCTCTCCAAATTTCTATTCCTCTATTCTCTATTCACCTTTTCTCTATTTATTACTCTCTCACTCCGTCCCCATTCTGAATTCTGTTGCCATGCCACAGCTAATCACAGAGACTCGTTCGTGATGAAATAATATGAAATAATAATGAAGAAAAGAGAAATTAAACTTTCTATGTTTTTTACCACTCTTATTTGTAACTAACGTTACTGCAGTTTCATCCTATAAGGAAATTTTTAAACTTATACAGTATATGAGGACATTTTCAAATTTATACAATATATAAGTTTGAAAATGTCCTTATAGGACGAAACTGCAGTAACGTTATTTACAAATAAAAGTGGTAAAAAACATAAAAAGTTTCATTTCTCTTTTCTCCATTGATCAATCAATTGATTATAAAAAATTTAATTTTTTTAGAGCATTTAAAAAAAATATTTTCTTATAAAATATAAATAGTATTCTACTCAAAAAACATATACTCATTTATTTGCATGCTATTTCCTGAGCTTTTCAGTTAATTGTATTCGATGAATTAAAAAGAAATAAAAAAAAATATTGTTTTTGTCAGATTTAGCGAATCTCTCTAGATAATCGTCAGATTATGAGACAGCACGTCTAAAACATAAAGATGAACCATATATATCTTAATCTGACGCGCTTGAGTATTCCAAAATGGCGAATTTTTTTTGCACATTATAATAATGTCCACGAGTTTGCGTCAGGTCGAAATCGTCAAATTATTGAATGAGAGCTTTTTTTTGTTGCACTTAACACCCCTTTAGAAAATCTGACGCGCTCGATTAAATTTTTTTTCTTTTCACTTTTAACCCTTACGTACAACCACCCACATCATGCAAACGATCAGATTAACATACCAATATTATTAAAAATACATAGGACATTGATGCTATCAATATCTGACGCGCTCGAATATGTCCATGCAACAGTATATTTTTACATATTTAAAAATCTATAGCCGCTTCCCCCACCGATGAAAAGGTATAGGTACAATATATAACATTTTTTTTTATCATCTAAGTTTTTCAACCTGAAATGTCTCAATGACGCTCGAGTAAATCCCCATTTTGCATCGTGGGCTCCCCTGCTATAAATACTTGAGTATCTGGATTGACTCCGATTTGAGATTTTCTAAACATATCAATCATCTTTGTACATCATCTTATAATATTCTCAGAAAAAAAATTCCCAATAGAGATATTCTTACTACAAAACTAAAGCCTTGCCAAACTTAAATTTTTTCTAAATTATCATATTGGGATTGCATATATGGACCTTTACTTACCCAACACAACTCTTTTTGCCTTCAAAGAATTCAAAACTCTTGTTAAAGATTTTCCTTCGGTATACTTAAATTTGATCACATCAGTAGTACCTAGGTTTGATGACTTTGATGACTGATGATGGTTAAGGATTGAAAAACTACCCACTCTACATATCCTTACCAACATACAAAAATTACTTTTAAACGAAACAAACTGATTATTTATATGGTTAGCTTTTCACAGACTAACAACTGTTTTACTCGAAATGGCTTTTTCTTAGTCATTCCCGAACACAGCTCACACTTTTTACTCGTAGTTTTTCCTATATTTCCTTTAAACTGTATAATAAATTGCCCAGTGATTTCAGACTCTACACGATAATTATTGTTGTATCATGTTTTTTCAGTTGTTATTCATGTTCATATAGCGACTCTACTCGTTTACAATTTTAGTTTTCAACTGACAGTTCTAATGTTATGTGACGTTTATCGTAACAATTAATAAATACATCGATTATCAGCTCAACCAAACTACTTTTTTGAGATGTAACTGCTTTTTTAGTGTATTTTCTTGTAGGGTTTATTTGAAAAACATCTTACGCTGATTTTAGATGAATAAAGTCGATTTACCATTATTATTATTTCTTAACCATCTGGACGTGATGGTGTAATCGATGATTTTTTCAAATGAAAATGTGTGTCTTGTGATAACCCATTAGATTACCTTAATTATTATTATTATTATTCACATAGCGATTTTTTGTGACACCATTCATCGAATTCGTGGAGGACCCTTTTTTGTTTTAAATTTCACTTCAGCTTCGTTTATGCTAGATACGATTGTAGATGTGTCGTCTGCATACATGAAGACTTCGCCGTAACTTATGAGTCAGGTAGATTATTGATGAATGATAGAAAAATCAGGGGACCGAGCACATTTCCTTGAGGTATTCCCGAATTAACCAGGTATTCGTCTGAAATTTCATTATTCACCCTCACAATGAGTCTTCGCCCTTGTAGGAATGACTGAATCCAATCAAGTATATTACCTCGTAATCCTATTGCTGATAATTTTGACAATATAAAATCAAAATTGAGGCTATTGAAGGCACGCGAGAGGTCAAAAAACAGTCCGAGAATAATAATCAGTTGTACAAAAGAAGTTGTTGCAATTTCGGTTGAGTGGTTTTCCTTGAATCCGTGTTAGTTTTGATTCAGTATATTGTATTTTATAAGAAAACTATTGATTCTTTTGCAAATACCTTTCCCTAATACTTTTGAGAATATACTGAGTAAGATGATGGGTCTGTAGACTACAGACAGTTTCAGTCTAGAAGGAAAATGACCTAATTCGAATAAGATATTTAGTATTTCAGCCAACAAGGGAGCAATAGCAGCGCACTTTTTCAGAAGGGATACCGGTACCTCATCTATGCCTGTTGATTTTCAATTTTTCATTGCAGCTATAATCTCTTCTATTTCGGTTGAGGAGAATGGTTGAAATACAAATGAGTTGCTTACTAGGCGTTTGGAAGTTGTACACATTTCAGATAGGTTGTTTCCAAAATGAGATTATAACTGATCTTCAACAATACCAACAAAAAATCTGACAAAAATGTTTGCAACTTCAATGCCGTCAGTTATTAATTGATCCTGATGTTTCGATGAAATATCAGTGTGTTGTTTTTTCCTGTTTAGTCTTGAGTTTACTACTGACCATATTGTTTTGATTTTATTATTGGATGAGTTTATCAAACATGCGAAATAGTTTTGTTTTGCAATGACAATATTTTGATTATAATTTTTTTTCGCAGTTCTGTACTCAGTCTGTAGTTCATCGCTTGTTGGATGTGACTTGCGCAGGTTACTTAAATGCTTTAAATTTTCTGATTCTACCTTTAGTTCATCATTACACCATGCATTATTGTGTTTTGTGGCTAGGGGTGTTTCTAAAAGTTTTGGAAAAGTTGCATTGAAAGCAAAGGTAAAATGATCCCAGAATAATTCGAAGGTTTGATCAATGTGTGGAAATTTGAGATCGGATGAGGTAAGTTTTTCAGGATATGTTTGAACTGATTTATGCTGAGATCCGTGAATCTCCTACGGAGATTATTAAGAGTTTTGAATTTTTGGATCCTGAAATCATCTGGCAGTTGCCCACATAGCAATAGATATTCCAGGTATATTTCATGAATATACATTTAAGGATATTGTATTATGCTATGAATATGCCATGGATATATATATATATATATATATATATATATATATATATATATATATATCTTCTGGAGAATATTCCCTGGAAGTGCTCCTTGGGAATATTCTTGGAATATCTTATAATATTCTTAGAATATGTAAGGTATATTCTATTAAGAATATTCCAGGAATAGAACCCGAGGAATATTCATAAAATATTCAGGATATTCTTAGTTTATTGTAGGAATATACAATAGGGAAACAACATAGAATATTCTTTAAATATATTTTATGAATATTCTAGGAATATTTGGAATATTCCAAGAATGTGACGAGTTAACGCTATTAGGCATGTATATATTTCATTTTGATGCAAGATTCACACAAGTAATAAAACACATAATATTCATAAACAAATATATTTCAAAAACAATATACGCTGAAATATTTGACGTTTCAACCAATATTAATGATAAAAAATCTAATTCAAAATATTTATTCACTGAATAAAATATTCCTGAATACTGTCATATTACAAATATTAGAAATGTATTCAAATTAGGATGTTCCTACTCTCAAACAAATGTATACTAAAAAATATACTAAAATAACAACTCTGTGAGTTCATTAGCACTAATTAAAAAATGATGGGTCATCACAAGACACACATTTTCATTTGAAAAAATCATCGATTACACCATCACGTCCAGATGGTTAAGAAATAATAATAATGGTAAATCGACTTTATTCATCTAAAATCAGCGTAAGATGTTTTTCAAATAAACCCTACAAGAAAATACACTAAAAAAGCAGTTACATCTCAAAAAAGTAGTTTGGTTGAGCTGATAATCGATGTATTTATTAATTGTTACGATAAACGTCACATAACATTAGAACTGTCAGTTGAAAACTAAAATTGTAAACAAGTAGAGTCGCTATATGAACATGAATAACAACTGAAAAAACATGATACAACAATAATTATCGTGTAGAGTCTGAAATCACTGGGCAATTTATTATACAGTTTAAAGGAAATATAGGAAAAATTACGAGTAAAAAGTGTGAGCTGTGTTCGGGAATGACTAAGAAAAAGCCATTTCGAGTAAAACAGTTGTTAGTCTGTGAAAAGCTAACCATATAAATAATCAGTTTGTTTCGTTTAAAAGTAATTTTTGTATGTTGGTAAGGATATGTAGAGTGGGTAGTTTTTCAATCCTTAACCATCATCAGTCATCAAAGTCATCAAACCTAGGTACTACTGATGTGATCAAATTTAAGTATACCGAAGGAAAATCTTTAACAAGAGTTTTGAATTCTTTGAAGGCAAAAAGAGGTTGAGTATTCGAAAAATGAAGCGAAGGAAATTTTTTATTTTGTATCGAAACAAAAAGAAACTCATCTTTTTTTCACTCAATTCATCATCTAATTGTAAATAATATGATGTACAATGAGTTATTGATAGACTGGAACATCGAAGAAAGGTTGAAGATTTGTCTCTCTTCCATAGATACTTTCACGGGAAGTGACTTGTCATGTTTGATTCCATCATGAGCGGTACATATCAGAAATACGCGACGGACTGTGGCTGCTCATCGTTTTGAGATTCAACTCAGTACACCGCTTAATTGTTTGAGAACTCTTTCATCTGGAGAACTGCGTTCAAGTGGAATAAACTTCTTGAGAACGTTTTTCCAAATGGATTCAATCTCCAGCGATTCAAACAAAATGTGAATCACTATTTTCGCACAAAAACCGCTCATAGAGCGCCTTAAGGATTTTTCAGTAGTGCTTATGTGTTGTGTCCTTACAAAAAGCATCTCGTTTTCTACAGTGGTGATTATTCTAAAAATAATATACGAGTAAATAGCCGGTTGAAAGAGAAACGGAAATAAAGCATGACTGGAGATATCACAGAATATCCAAATTGGCAATAACTGAACACGTGTGCTTATTGTATCATTTCATGGGTGAACTTCCAAAAAATTCACGCGTTTAGAACGAATTGACAATAGATCGATAAGTAAAACTAGCTAGACATTTGAATGATTATGGGACAGATCTCATTGTAACCGATAATTAGGTTCGTTTCTGTACAATACGAGTATATTAAGATTGCCGCACACCTCTAGATGAACGTAAACTCTTATTGGATGTAAGTGCTTCAAAAATTGTTTTGAAGGTGATTGACAATGTTTCATGATGAATTTCATCAGTTTGGACTTCTACCGTTTGATATTATATAAAATGATTTGAAATCCCTGAAAGAAGTAATAAAAAGAAGAATTAAAAAGGAATAGCTGAAAATAACAATTATATTAATCAAAAAACCCTGAAATGAAATAACAGTTAAATGAAATACAAGTTAAAATGGAACGATTGAACAAAAAATGAGAATGAAAAAACTTAATAAACAAAAAATTAAGAGATTCCAAGCCAAGTAACATATGGAAGAGTTGCGATATAAAATTTCACTTATATGGAACACTTATTCTGCGGATTTCGAAGTTTCGGGATAGGACACTTGTTCTGTTATCTCAACAGCAGCTTTCTGAATGATACTATAAGATCTTCTTTCTGTAGCATCATTCATTCATAACATTAGGACTTTATTTCACGAAAGACAAAAAGTTACTCGTGTCACGATGACACTACGTAAAGACATTCATACGCTTATTTGCTTCGATCCCAGTCATAGGAATCTCATTTGAACAACAAATTTAAAAATGTCTCTCCCTGAATATTTTCGAATTTCATGAAAAATGGTCCTTTTTGAAATTTGCTTAAGAAAAAACATGTTCTGACCGAAAGGTTTACTATGAGACGAGGCAGTTTCGAAGTTGAAGAATGAATGTTTAGGAAAAAATGACAATAATATATACAGGTATTGGTGGGACAGCTGCCTCCCGTATCTTCCCCAATTTACGCCTATGGTGAATACGCATGTAATTCAAAATTAAAATTGATATTGGACGAAAGTCAATCATAATGCTGAAAATTAGAGTTTTTATCGATCTTCACAAAAATGTTTACCTTCTGAAAAATATAAAAACTGTAAGTGTGGGAGGTGTTAAAAGTTTGTCCTTTCTGCACCTGCATATAATCTCCATTTGTAAACTTTTCAGATTGTGGAAGGTGAAAATCACCAGAAAAATCGATTCAGCGAATTCAGTCAAAGGTCATCATTATGGGTTACTATATAATAGATGTGGTAGCCGTTTCAGGAATTTGATCGGAAATTATGTGCTTATTGAAACAAAAGTAACCCAAAAAGTCTTCAAATGGACCTCAGTATTCCTTAACATACCACAGTATTCGAAACTGTTCTGGTAGGTCCCACAAAGATCTGTAATGTTCCGAAATATTATCGAGTATTTCTGAACGTTCCTCAATACTCTAGAATGTTCTAAAAATGTCGTGGAATACTTTCGAATACTTTCGCATGTTCTGAGCTGTTGAAGAAATTCCTAGAAGGCGAAAATTCCAGTCCTTCCATCTTCAAAACCACGCTTTTCGGGTAAAAACAGCAAACTTTCATCACGAATCGAGCTAGAGGGCTACCACATTATAAAACATGATGATATGAGATATTTTGTGATATTTTTGAACGTGAAATGTTGTGGAATGATTTCAAATACACTATTTTTAATGATTCTGGAACAATCTAGAAGGTGAAACTTTCAGCCCCTATATATTAAAAAATACGCCCTTCAGGAGAAAATGAAAACCATCTTTATGGACAAGCTGATGTGACACTATGGCAGAAAAAAGGCATATACGTTCAGCTATCCGTGCGAAGACGGGTTGGTCTCCATTTATGAATCACATCACTCGAAAAACGTTGTTGAATAAGTCCTTGTTGAAACATTCCATCACTCTTGAATCGATAATAAATATAATTCATTTAACGTTTAACAACTACAAATGGCGTCGCAAGTTGACACACAATTGAGAAAGAGATACTGAACTTTATAGTAAACTCAAAGCTGCTGCAAATGATCACATTTGTGAGATGTATTAACTTCGGATTGCAAGTCCGATAATCCCAAAGAACCAGTATTAGAATTTGGTTTCGTGAGTGGAATTTTTAGTTATATCAAGCACTAATTTGGCGTTCGAAACGATCGAAGTGTTCGAAAGGAATGCGGACACAGCTTGAAGCTTAATAGTGCTTGATAAAAAGTATAACTGGGATCTCTGGCGTAAAATGAATTCAAACACTAGCACTTTTCCCAATCATCCAAAATGCAATACTCTTCTCGAAGCTCGTTCCACTATCCATGTTGGCGTTTTCAACTTCATTTCCAATAAAAGAAATGGTTCAACATATTGAAATGTTGCTGGATTTGTAAACACTTTTAAGATGTATGAGGAAACTACGCGTAAATTTATACTGTAGACGACATTATTGGCTACGAAAATGTATTCGTGCCATCTCAATCACAAAATACCTACATTTTCAACTAGAGAATGAATGCTGAATTTCTTAATGGTTATTAATGATTTAGTGTATGTTTTCACTCATTTCAATCAGCCTAATAGGATAATATAATTGATTTTTTTAATACAAAATATTAATCAATAAAAATTATTCAAGATGGAATATTCGAGACTGGCTTGACCGTTTAAAGTTCATTTCTTTAGACAAGATGGAATCTATTAATATTGAGAAGATATCCAACATTTGAAATGGAAAAATTGATTCAAATCAAATCAAACTTTATTCATCCATTCCATAATTGTCATTTTTTACAGATTGTTACAGATAATATAATAATATAATATAATATAATCCTGTACAGAGGTTACCTAAGCATAAATGCTTGTAGTGCATATCTCTGTACAAGGAAAACAAAAAAAAAAGAAAAAATTTAATTGTATTTAATGTTGAGAGAGGTGCAAATTGATTGTGCATAGAGGATAGTTTTTTATATATATATATATATATATATATATATATATATATATATATATATATTGAGTAGAAATGAGTTAACTTGAGGAGCACTTTTTAATTAATTTTTTTTTTCCTTCATTCATTTATATTTTGATTTTTTTTAATGGTTTATTTTATTTTATTTTCATTTATTCATATTTTGTTAAATTGTTATCATTTTTTTCCCAAGTTTTTTTCCCATTTTATGTTTTCATTTTATTTTCATTTATAGGTATATTTTATTTCCATTAATCAATTGTTTTATTTGGTGTTTAAAGGAACTGAGTTTATATATTTTTTTAATTTGAAGTGGTAGTTTGTTATATAGTTTCGGACCTATATAAAAAAGGCTATTTTGGGAGTGACTTTTTCTAAATAATGGCATATCAATTGATAGTGTCGTAATAAATCGGTTTGGGATAGTTTTATTGTGATTTATTGTTGGTTTTGTATTTTTATGCATATATAGCAAGCATTGGTGCATATGTAGTTTGTTAATGTCAAAGATATCTAGTTCATCGTAAAGCTTATTAGTGGGGAAACGTTTGTTTTTTCTGGAACCTATTTTTAGTATATATAAGTTTTAGGTTACGATTGTCTAAAATGTACCTAAGGATGTAAAATTTTCGAATTATTTGCCTAGCTTTATTGTTTACATATTTGGTATGCGCGTTCCATTTAAGGTGTTGATCAACAATTACGCCAAGATATTTTATTTCTTTGGTTTTTTGGATAGATGGACAGTTGCAATTTGGTTGAGTGCATGTTTTCTTATGAAGCATAATATAATTTCTGTTTGGTTGAGTGTCGACATTAGTAGAAAATGTTATAAATTTACTTTTAGACGTATTCAGAGACAACTTGCTATAATTTAGCCATTGTGAAATTTTTATAAGATCCTTTTCAGCTTTATTGAATAGATTATCCCAGTTTTTATCAGTAAGCAAAATTGCCGTATCATCAGCGTATGAAACAAGATGTCCTTGGAAATCTTTAATTTTTGCTATCGAGTTAATATAAACAAGAAAAAGTATTGGGCCCAGAACTGTTCCTTGCGGTACGCCTGTTGTTATTTGAAGTGGTGCGCTGCAAATGTGATCAATTTTTACTCTCTGATATCTGTGTTTCAAATAGTTTTCTAAAATTTTCAATACTGGACCGCGAATGCCTGCCTCATTTAGTCTTTCTATATTAATATTTCGTGACCTACCGTATCAAAAGCCTTTGCTAAGTCGAGAAATATACATAAACATTTTTCTGACTTATCTAAGCAGTCAACAATCCCTTTTGTAAGATCAATTATGGCATGTTGTGTACTTAGATTATTTCTGAAACCAAATTGCCTGTTAGATATTATTTGATTTTTCTCAAAAAATTCCATAAGTCTAGATTTCAAACATTTTTCAAAAATTTTTGCTAAATTATTTATAACTGAAATTGGTCGGTAGTTTTCTATTTCCAGATTTATAGACAGGTGTTATATTACTTTCCTTCCATTGCTTTGGTATCACCCCTGTTGAAAAGGATAGATTAATGATATATGTCAGTGGTGAAATGATGTGCATATGTATTAATTTGATTGTATTCACGGTCAGGCCGTCAGGACCAGCTGAAGTTTTATTTTTTAAGTTAGATATGTGTTTAATGATTTCATTTTCCGTGACAGGTCTCAGATAAATTGAAGATGATACATTTTGTTTTTCTATCAATTCATTGGGTTTCAGTTGATCATCCTTATTTATGTTTTCTGCCATTTCTTTGCCTATGTTAGTAAATAAATCATTCAGTATGTTTACTTTATCTAGATTATTTATAGTTTCAACGCCTTCCCTATTATAGATTGGAATGTTTTTTAGTTCATGATTATTTGATTTAATATTATTTGAAGCGCAATTTATAATTTCCCAAATTTGTTTGTAAGTTCCTTCCTGCATCGTATATTTTATTTCTATAATATTGATTTTTTTGTTTCTTTCAGTAATCTATTAAGCATATTTCGATATTGTGAGTACTCTGTCTTATTTTCAATTGAATAATTTTTTATTAATTTTTTTTTAAACGGTCCCTATATTTGATTGATTTAATGAGCCCTGTTGTGATCCATGGTCTGATTTTTTTAGTATATAGAAAACAGTTTTTAGTTTTTGTACATTTCGTTATATTCTCATTAATTTTATCTATGAATAGGTCATAACAATGTTGAGCATCTTCATTCAAATAAATATTTTGCCAGTTTTCTTTTCTTAAAAGGTGGTTTAGCTTGGTGTGATCCAAAAAGCTATTTTGTATTTCCTTGTTTTGTTCCCTTTTTTGTTTTTCATTGTATGATACAGATAAGAATGTTGAATAGTGATCAGATATATTCGTTTCAATAACATATGCATTGATATTAGTTGATCCCTTATTTTTTCTGACAAAAATGTGATCAATTGTTGATTTACATTTTTTGGTTTCTCTTGTTGTTGTATTGATATAGGACATGAAGCCGTTTTCATTAAGAACATTTATGTAGTTATTCACATCAAGAGATTCATCATTTGTAAGTTGATATTTATGTCACCCATAAAAACGTCTACATCATTTTTGTTTAGTTTCTCCAAATAATTATTAATATCATTTATGTAGCTAATTATATTTGTTGATGGAGGTCGATATGAGGCTGTAATATTTATATTATATATATCACTATTTATAGAGAGATTGAGCAAGTTGATATCAGTTATGGGAATGATAGTAACTTCAGCTGCCAGATAACTTTTTGAATAGACCAAAACACCATCGTTTTGATTGAATTTTGAATTATTATAATGAATTTGAAAATTTGGTATTTCAAAGTCACTCACCTTATCCACGTTCCATGTTTCAGATAGAATTATGATATCAATTTTTTCTTTCACTGGTTCAATATACAGTAATAGTTCCTCAAAGTTTTTATTTACACTCCTTATATTGAAATGTATTATGTTGAAATGTTTGTCGCTTGAATTTTTAAGAGTTATATCTTCTATACATTCTAAGACCTTGGTTTGCACCTCTCCTTGTTCCAATATATTCAAAAGGTTCAACATATACAAAAATTGATTTTGATGTAACTTTTCAACAGACTCCTATTCCTAGAAAAGTTGCTTACAACGTGAGAGTTATAAAAGGATTTTAATATAATTCAAATAGATTAATTACAAGAACTAAAAGTATAGAAATATTCATATTACAACCTTTGAAAACTAATAGTAATCATTGTAACTGGTCATATTGCTTCCAAGTCTTTTCGACATTTCAATGTTTTGATCTTATTGTTTATTTTGACTATTATTTTCCCGTTTTCTGACCAAACACTTCTGAAATCTGTTCTTTTTATTGCTTCATCCATTAGGGCCATTCTTGATGGTGTAAGATCTTCTTTTATCACAATTCCCGTTCCTTTCAGCATTTTTTTATTGGTGTAGATGTGTTGTTTTATTTTATAATTTGTTAATGTCAAGAATATACTTCTGTTTTTTCCATCACTTATTTTTCCAACTCTATAGCATGTTTGAATATCCTCATCGGTTAGATTAATTGTATCACTCACTTTTTGTTTAGTGTTTTCGTGAGCTTCTTCTTTTATGTTGAAGACACGAATGTTCTTCTTTCTTGATTGTTGATCATATTGATCAACTTCTCTGGCAAGTTTATTGTATTCACCCTGTAAGTTGGTGAATGATGATTCCATTTTTGCTATTGCGGATTCGTATTGCTTGTTTTGGTTTTCCATATAATTTTCTACCGTTAATAATCTCTCTTCGTACTCCAGCAATTTTTTGTTTACGTTCAGCAAAACACAATTTGCCACTTTATCAGTGATACTTTTTATGAATATCTCGTCTGTCCATAGTTTTTTCATTGTTCACAATGTTCACAGCTGCTTTTAATTCTTCACCTTGCTCGCGTGTTAATACCATGATTATTATTTTTTTTTCAGTGGGTAGTACTTTTTGTCACAGGTAGGAAATGAAATTTAAAACAAAACTTACACTTTTTTTTTGAGACTTAATTCTCTCTTCACAATCTAATATTTGAAATTTAGAATAGGAGCTCTCGAATATACGTCTACTCTGCTTGACACATGAACGACGATTGCTTCAATATCTGTAATAATTTCCATGTGACGTTAGCTTATAAAAAAACTTTTTGGCCTTCTATTCCTCAATTTTCATGAAAAACTGTCGAAAAAATAGAAAAAGTAATTTATTCAAAAATAAACTCTTTACAGATATCTACATCATGTAGAAAGTTTGTTCACGAAAATCATGTTTTCCTTTCCAGTTTTTGATAAGAAAATTCATTCGGAATCAGCTGACATCATTCACAGGAATGTTTTGTATGGAGGAGTATTGATGGAAAATTAATGGATTGAACGACTTACTTTAAGGAGGTTCAATCCAAATTATATGAACATGTTTGTTCTCCAATATATAACACACTGTAGCTGTTGAAAGCATCTAGCGATCTTTTAGAAAGTGTTTACCTAGTAATTTCAGACACAATTTCACATTTGCAAAATATTTATTTCCAATATATAACAGTAATGGGTAGATAACAATCTTATTCTAAAAAATACGACAGAAAACATTTGGATTTTCCTATATATAAATACTCATTCTTATTTTACTAAGGAAATTATATCATTAGCAAAATTCGATTTAACACTTCTGTTATAGATTTTGTAGAATATTTTCGATTCTCCTGTCCATCCCGCAGTTTTTCTAATTGTCTCTATATCTGACCAACACGGACAGCAGTATGTCGGGTTGAATGGCTTTTGAAAATATTAATGTCTATGCCTCTTTTCTCTAGAACACTTTTAATCCACCTACTTACGGTTTGTGATGAAGCATTGTGATAAGGTCTCTTATGTGTTATAAAAAGCATTTCATTCTCTTCACTTGTTCTGAATGGTTTGGTTATTTTCTTTGTTTGAAGTTAGGATGACTGGAGTTTGAAGTATTTTGATAATTTGGAAATTTTTATTTCTCTGCTCGTTGTTTCGATTTCCTTTGCTGATTTGCAATTTTCGTGTAATGCCTTTCCAACTGATGATTTATCAGTTGGTGCATTTCCAATTAATTTTTTGGCCATTTGTGCATGCTTATGGAGTGTATAGCGTCTGCTACTAGCTAAGAAGCGTCTGCGAGTTATTTTATATTTTCGCTGGACTCGTTTTCTTTCAGTTGGTTGGTGAATATTTCTCCCATGGTGCAGAGGCCTCTATCCAAGGTATTTTAAAATTATACATAGGTAAGTATCCGTCTTTTTGTGACTTTCTGACAGTAGTGCGCCTACTTCGGCATCAGTATTCTGAGCTTGAAAAAGATCAAATTAGAAAAGATTTTATATGGTTCAAATAACCCCTTTATATGTTCTTTGTCTACCCCTTTTGTTGAATAGTGGGTCCATCTACAAATTATTTCATCGTGTAAAGGTGGCCCATATGGTTCATTCAGGAAAGATTCAACTCCAACACAATGATTGCAGCTGTTTAACAAATTGGTGGACTTGGAATAGAGCTCAGGTGCTCTTGCTGATGTACATCGGTTTCTACCTGTATTATTGTAGAACCCTCGCCCTGTCTCTATTAGTCACAGATGGATTCCATAGAGCTCACAGATTCTCCTGAAAATCCATATTTATGTATGAATATCCTGTATAATTTCTTCAAGTGATGAACATTTAGTTCCATTACTTTTTCGTCGAGAAAGTCAACATGAAGTATGATATTTCGAGGTTACGGTTTTTATCAAGCAAAAAACTGTTGTTCAGTAAAAAATACTAATTGTCCGGATGGCTAGTTCCTGCACCTACAACTTCTATGCTGCTCGAGAAGAACTCGAATCGTTCCTTAATCGTTTGCTATTTTGAAAATATTTTCTTTCCCTTGCCTCAGGAGATACGTAATATTCTATGTCACATGAAGTGGCAGTACGAACATTTCCTTACATGATTCACATGAAGTAGAATCAACGCGTAGCTCGTGTTGTGATAGGCTAGAATGAAAAAAAAATGTTAAAGAACTTACTTTCTGAACTTGAACCATCACTGTCCATAAGATTCAATAGTTTTCTTAGAATTTGTTTTCGTTTGGCTCTCTTCATTGGTTTCGGCATTTTCCGTTAACAGATGTGAACACTTTCGCATGTACTGGAGAAAAAAAACTTATCTTCAAAATGTTGTGACACGATCGTGGGACGAGAATATACTACTGTGTGTTATATATTGGAGAACAAACATGTGAAATATAACTTCACTTACATGGAAATTAACCGTCCTCATGTAGTAGTTTTGAAGTTTTGGGTCGAGAAATTCAGAAGACGTAAACACGGTTATTTGATTTATTCCCAGACATATACATTTCGCTTCAAATTGAAAACGGGTATTTCTCAGCCATATCAGATTTTGGGATGAAGCTTTTTGGTTGCCTACTTTCCCATCTTTATACATAAGAAGGAAATAATTTTTCAAATTCAAAATATATATTTTGCACAGTTTTTTACGATCTGGTAGAAGCAGCGCATTCGAAACAATTATTTTGAAACATGAACATTGAATTTCACGAGTATGAATTTGTTTATTCAGTGTGTACTCCAAGCATTCGTTATAGAACTGAGATAGATATCATATTCAGGAACGCTACAAAACGAAATATTTGAGAGAATAATAATTAATATCGAGTACATGGAAATCTATGATCCAATTGGTGTACTTTTCAGAATTTAGGGACGATGTTTTCCATAACATTAATTGTACCTTTCATTGTTGAAGGTACATCTGGTAAATGAGATGTCATTTATTCAGTCTGTTTTGTTAAATCACCACGGACGGATATAGCATACAAAAACGCGAGCGAATAATTAAATTGACATATATAAGAAAATAAATATTTTGGAACTACCTACACAGTAGGCTCTGGTAATCGTCTGTAAAATTACCCGGCTAAAACCACGCTGGATATTGAATTAAATCTAACAGATATTTATGCAAGATACTTCACAGAGGCCAGTCCCGCAGATGTTTCTCGTTTATCCAGTAGCAGGACCATGCTGAAATTATTCAAGTGAATCACCTGGTATGGAGACTGCAGTTGTGAGGTATTACCTCTCGTTCGTATAGGAAAGATCCTACCCAGACAACAAAGTGCCTGGAACTTGAATGTGAGTTCGGTTTGGGCCACGTACCGCACGCATCGCTCATTTTACGATCGCTATAATCGTCCTACCGAGAGGACTTTTCACAATGTGGTAGATAAATTTGAGTCCACTTGTTCAGTAAACGCGTCGTGACATGGGCCTGCACCCGTACAAAATTCAACGGACCCAGGAACTGAAGGTAAACGACCCTAGACAACAACGTGTGTTCGCTGAATAGGCTCTGGAACAGTTGGGCTGGCGGCATCATAAATCCATATTTCTCTGAAAACGACGTTAGCTAGGCCATCACTATCAATGGCAAGCACTGTAGGTCGATGATTACCGATTTCTTTTGGCCTGATACGAATGATCTGCGCAGCCACAAAATGTGGCTTCAACATAACGGCGCTACTTGCTACACAACTCATGCCACTTTGCCACGTGAAGGTGATGTGAACTGGCCACCGAGATCGTGCGATTTGACCCCGTTAGACTATTTCTTGAGTCGGTCCTCAAAGTAAACATTCAGCCTGATTTATGCGCCAGAGTCATGGAAAACTGGACTTTTCGGATGCGCTCAATTCAGATAACCTGTGGCGGACATTTGAACTATGTTATATTCCACACATAATCGCATCAATAGGTATTTCAAACAAATAAAAGTTTGATGATATCTCACACATACTTTGATTTATTTAAATGTGAAGAAAGGAAGCCCCTAATGAAAATGCAGCTGCTTAAAGAAGTCACTGTTTTTTGTTCAATTTCTCTCGCCAGATGGTGGAATGAAGTTTTCTTGAAAATGGTGTACCGATACTTTCATTTATTATATCATATCAGAATTGAAAAGTGGAAACATCAAACTTCTTCCAAAAACCTGAAGACAAAAAATACAAAGATTTGTTAATAATCACCATAAAGATTTGAAAGTACAATGTTACTTATGTTTTCAAATCCTCATGTTGCAAAATAATGAATTTACTAAAAGATTATGAGCTATAGTATAGTATAGTATGTTCTGTTCAAAAGTATTCATTGGATTGGAGTGTTTAATTATGTATTCACTCCGATACCTCATTTTGAGTAACTCACGTTGGCTCCAGTTGTAAGTTCTGTTCTCATACAACTAACGTGAAAGAGGAAGTTTGATGTTTTTCCTTCAAGGACGAGTATAATGTTACTGAGTAGCTGATTTTGCCAATTTTTATTATTTTTTTTGCTAACATTCGATTATTATTCGATTATTATCGAACTATTCTTTCAATACAATTCCTTTATGGATTTCCGTTGATAAAATTGTAATACTCTCAAGAGTTTACCCACCAATTGCCCATATGATGCAGATCTGTTTAAAAAATCTGTTTTCCGTTAACCAGCTGTCGCACCCCTACGAACGACAACCCTCCATATAAATTCAGAAAAAATATTGAGAGACAAAGTTATGGATTGAATTGAACATGAAACAATAAAAAACATAAAAGTTATCTGACAGAAGATGGATAAATTATCATTAGTATCATTAGAATTCTTGTGGCGAGAAAGGGATATTATAATTCATGTTGAATATTGAAAAACAAAAATAAAATATTGAATTTCAATAAGAAAACTTCAATACTTTGAAGATATATGAAAAACGTGGATGTGGACTTCCTAAATATAACAATTGCTACTCAACAGTCTGCTCTGGTTTCAAGCCATATTATAATTTCTGAGAAAAAAATATTCACTTTTCCAAAACCTGAAATTTCACAATTTTCGAGTAACATGTTTCGGTCAAAGCATCAGAGTACAAAAAACAATAAATAATCTTTTCCAGGAAATGATGGAAGAAAGTTACGAACTCTGAGTAACTGAAATTCTCTCCAAATACATTTCACTTGATTAAAGTCACCAACTTTTCTGAATATAGTTTCAGAGTGCAGTAATGAAGTATTCTTCCTTGAACTGAAACTTAAATATATTTTGAAGTGAAATATATATTTTTATGAATCCTAGCATCTCTTTCGATATCAGCTCAGTTGATGCAGCACAATGCTTGAGGCAGTTTTGGGTTCATCATTCTTCTAATGAACTTTACGTTTGATGGAACGTATTTTGAATTGAAAAACTTTTTGTTCCGGAGTGAATTTGAATAAATGAAAGTAAGTGGGAAACTCTTTATTGTTATTTCAAAAAAGTAAATGGGAAATGAAATTATGGATTACCAAAGTTAACTACGCCCTAATATCGTAGTAAAATAAATCACCAACTCCTTTGAATGATTTTAGCCGCAGATGACGCAACTGATAGAGATATTCCAGAAGATTGATTCAGAACAATTGATGACTCATATCATATATCTCAGCCACTAAAATCTTATCATCATCTTATCATCAATTAGGAATATTGGGAGATGATTCGACGTACAGCTGCACTAAAAATCCGTTGTTTTTTGTTTCTGATTGATTCGGTCGTTGTTTGATGAAGATCCATAGTAATTTCATAAACTACACCTCACGATTCGACCTCAAAAAACTTCATTGGAAGAAATATATCAAATGTTCCGCTAACACAGTAGCTTTTTCGTAGCGATTTAATTCACTACGGAAAAGCTATTTGTTTGTGGAGATCAAATCGTAAGGTGTAGTTTTGAAATTACATCTGTTGTTAACAATGAATAACAAGACCACCCGTAAGAAAAAAAGCTACCACTTAATAAGTTCTATGACCAAATTTTATGAATATGAAGCCAGGCTTGGTAGCTGTATATTCATTCCGGTTAGAGTATTCTATTACAAATATCGTGATCATTTCCTTCAAGCCAGTGTTAGTCACGGACGACGCACTGAAATGATATCATCATCAATTATTTTATCGAAATGAGTAGAAACACTTTTGTCTAATTTCCACTAGTTATTTTATTTTTACGACCGGTTTGGGATTTTACCCCATTATCAAGTATGAAACTAACATGTGAAATCTGAAAACTTGGTTATATCGGGAGTTTTCAGGTAAGTTAAGAGGAGAGATAGTTGAATTAACACAAGGATACCAACTATAAAGTTCAACACATAAATCTAGTTGATCGTTTAGGGTTACATATTTCGGGTTTTTAATTGATTTGTTAATTTCCATGACTTCCAACAAATTAATTTTCCCCCTTTATCACATATGTGTAGGATATTGAGACCATTTAATTAAAGTTATCATGAATTTTCACAAAATAAACAAGTCATCAATCACACATATCATCCCTTATGAATATTGAGAGACGATTCGACGTACAGCTGCAATATACATCTGTTGTTAACAACAAATAGCAAGACCACCCGTGAGAAAAAAATGCTACCATATAATAAGTTCTATGACCAAATTTCATGAATATAAAGCCAGGCTTGGTAGCTGAATATCCATTCCGATTAAAGTATTCTATTCCAATTAGATTATATACATGGAACAGAATTGCTTTCACCCCAACAACTGTTTCTATAGACAACATGAAGGCATGGAAATGGGACATCTACTTTCTCCCTTCATAGGTAATCTGTTCATGAGCAGATTTGAATTGAAAGCAGGAGGTGACTTAAATTTCTTTCCACGTATGTGGATCCGATATGTAGATGATGTATTTGCGACTCTTATTAACTCTCAACCCCAAACATAGAGTTCACAAATGAGATCGATAAGACCGGAGAGTAAACATTTCTGGATGTCTGAGTGATTAAAAGTAAACAGAGTCCAGAATTTTATGTTCACAGGAAGAATACCAGTACATTAAGATAATTTCCTGATAGCTCACACCATTGTTCACAAAATATCAGATCTGAAGTTTCTTGTTCATAGGCTTGGTACGTTCCCTTCAAGTAAAAAAAAAACAGCATTGGGAAAAATTTTATCGAGGACATAGCTGAAATCAACAAGTATCTTTCAAATATTGTAGATGAGTTGATTAGGAAACGTAAATTTCGGGAAAATCTTCGTGAATCTTTGACTTTTCAAAAATACTCAAAGTTCATTCTTCCTTCGTGTGAAGCAAGATACCTTAAATGATCATATCGTATTTTCAAAAAGTTGCACATGTGTGTAGCCTCTGAAACTTCTGGCTTACTTCAACAAATGTTAGGTAACTTCAAAGACAAGATGTTGGAAAATCAAAAGTCAGGAATGAACTGCGAGGACTGTGACAAAAAATATATCGGTCAGACTGTGTGAGCCATTGAAACTCATTTCAAAGAACACGCACACCACTACTTTTCAGTATCTACAATTCTTATCTTATCAGAAGCTTGAATCATTGTAACGTCCATCTGTATGCTGATGACACGTAAATATATTACAGCTTTCCACCACAAATGTTCGAAGATGCTGTGCAAATGATGAACAATGAACTTTCCTCTGTTATCAAATCTGCTATTGACCATTGTATTCTCATTAACCCGAATAAGTTAAATATTGCAACGTCTGGCCTGCAACAAAAAAGAAAAATAATCGAGGAAATGGTTAGAGTAAACGATATGGGTTCTCCACTTTTAAACATCGAAATGGTGAAAAACTTGGGGGTTCTAATGAAAAACAGCCTAAGATTTGAAAACCACGTCGTGAAGCTCATTCAACGAGCATACGCCTCTATTAAACTGATGTATGGGAGCAGACACTATCTCACTGGGAATGTAAAAATAACTGTCTGAGAGACCCTTGTGCTCTCTTATTTCAATTATGCAGATGTTCTATATATGGTCCAAATCTACCTGATATATGCAAACTTAAAAGTCAAACTGTTCAAAATTCATATTTACGTCTGATCTTTGGAGTGAAAAGAAGGCAAGCGATATCGCACATCTTCCAATAGTTCATTTCATAAAATAGTAACAACGAAAAAACCACCTTATTTATATCATAAAATAATACAGAACTGATGTACGTAACGTAAATATTAGGCATAAGCATCCTTAACCCCTCCTCAGTTGAGAAATATTTTTTTCAAGAGATCGTTGTCATTTCGTGATTCACCTTTATCAAACCATACCGTACCAATTTAAATCCAATATAATTTCAGATATCAAAGACTGCGTAAAAATCATCTTCTCCTGCAATATATTTTATGTTTAAGATGGTAGAATAGATGACTTTTGCTCAATCAGTAGTTGCCTTTATTCTGTGATTATACAGTGTTATACATTTGAGATGGAAGCACCCTTATATAATATTCATTTCCCAGCCGATTTGAATATTTCTTTTTGCATTAGGTAAACATTGAAAAAGTCTACTAGGACACCACATTTCATGAATTATTCGCCATTTTCAGGGCCAACTATCTTAATTTTTCAAGGCCAAAAATAAAAAAATTATTAGTGATATTTTTACAAAAAATTCGACTACACCAATGGATTCGTGACGTTTTCAAATGGGTTATGTCAGAGTTACGGAGAAATGAGTAAAATCAGAAAAATATGCTGTTTAATCAATCAACCTCTTCAATTTCAGAAGTTTCTTCTAAGATCTTACCACTGGATTGAGGTTAAGATTGAAATTTGAAAAATTTGTCGTTCGATGGAATGCTAGCAAAATTCTGACTACACCACTGCTCCCATTTCACGTTTAATTTTTTGTTCATCTGGCACCCCCCAAAAAAGAGTTATTGTAATTATATGCCAGGGATGCATATACGCAACATATGTATTCACCCCAAATTGTTTTACTTTATGATTAATTTATTTCACGAAATTGCGCAATATTGCGCAATATTGCTCTGAATAGGTTAATGGAATGATCAAGTAGGCTGCGACTAGTTTATCATCTATTTGTTCGGGAATTGCCATTTCATGATTCACCTTCATCAAACTAAGTTTGTAAATCAAAATAAAACTAGATAATGACCCAATTGTCAATTCAAGAAAAAATCGAAATTATACGTAATTCTGGAGATAATTACCGAAGTGAAAGAGAAGTAACTAGAGTATTCAATGAAAGACACCCAAATCGTCCAGCCATAAATAACTGCACAGTACATACAATTAACAAGTATTCAAAATTGTATATAACAATTAACCAAGTATTAAATAGGAATGGAGCAGTAGTCACGTATATTTTGAAGGATGATATACGAAGAAGGAATGGAAATAATCAGACTACATTAGATTATTTCAGAAATAATTAAAATAATAGTTTGAGGTTGGCCAGCTTAGATTTAATCTTACCCAGGGCGATGTCTGCGGAAAAACAAATTGAAGGCATTTAAACCAAAATTTTTGCACACTCTAGAACCAGGTGATCAAGAAAAACGTTTGGAATTTTTCTTATGGGCCCAGGGTGAGTACCATAACGACATATATTTTTTAAAGAATATTTTATCCAGTGATGAAGCTAGTTTCACAACAAATGGAGTGGTTTCATCACAAAATATTCGATATTGGGCTACTGATAATCCTAAAAGGGTGATTAACTGTAAAAGGCAGTATTTAGGAAAGGTAAATAGTTGGTGTAGAAGATTGAATGAGAGAATAATTGGACCATTTTTTTCGACAGCAACATCAATGCCACAAATTTTCCACAATTTTTAAGGAAAGAATTGTTGGACGCAAAAGATGAACTTCCCCTTGCAGAAACAAAAAATTTATATTTTCAGTTAGATGTTTATAAAGCGTTGGCTGAGTCAAAACTACCCTAATCGTTGGATAGAACGGGGAAGTAGATTATTTGGATGCCACCTAGATCGCCTAACCTTATTATACTGGATTTTTTCCTATAGGGCTATGTCACACAAAATGTCTACAAATCACGACCAAGTCATCGAGCGGAACTGTGTACAAGAATCCAGCAAGCGTGTGCTGCAATTACTCTGCAACAAATACGGAATACTTCAGAAATGTTCGCAAGCGATATGATAAATGCATTGTTTTGAATGGAGGTTTGGTGCAGGCTACAGAAATTTGAATCGCACTCATTTTAGTTTCAACTTGTTATCATCTCCGATCTTATTATGTGCATTGCTCGTGAATAAGAAATTGTTTTCCACTAGTGAATTCAAGGATCTGAATTATATTTTGCTAAATATCATTCCGGATCCAGTGGTGTAGTCAAAATTCCATTAAACGACACATTTTTAAAATTTTATTCCCTTATAACATTTTTTCATTGATAATTAGATTTTGTTGAAATTCTCAACAGTGATATCTCGAAACCTCTTGAATCCAGGGGTGTAGTCAAAACTTAGATGAAACTTCTGAAATTGAAGTGGTGGGTTCATTAAACAGCATATTTTTCAAAGTTCATTCACTTATAACTTCTCTATTATTGAATGCATTTCTTCGTTACTTTGAAAAATGCCATTTGAAAACGTCACAAATCCAGTGGTGTAGTCAGATAGTTCTCACGGATAGGACTATGCAGAACTGGTTTTTCGGGTATTTGTAAGAAGTGGTTCGAGCAGGGTCAACTGACTTCCGAACACGTAACAGCACACCCAGATAATGACAAATGAGATGTTGTCGAAACGCTGGTGAAATTAAAGATAATATCACATACACGGATCAAATACCCGAAAAACCAGTTCAGCATAGTCCATCATCTGAGATGATGGCGAAACGTACTATCGAATAGTACCCAACGGATGAACACCCGGAAGAACAACACATCATATTCTACCGTGAAAACCTACATTGTAATATATATATATATATATATATATATATATATATATCTGCTTTACTTCGACATATATATATATATATATATATATATATATATATATATATATATATATATATATATATATATATATATATATATATATATATATATATATATATATGTCGAAGTAAAGCAGAGTTTGATTTTTTGACTTTGCCAAACTTTCGCTTCTAATGGGCAGTAAAAATTTGTGAAAAACAATAAATTGAACATATAAATTGAAAAAAAAGTTATACATGTATAGGATTTATACATGATTCATACATGTATAACTTTTTCGTCAATTCGAAGAGTACTTTGAAAATCCTCTTTCATTTTTGATAACGGTAGATTGATTGTTCTGTCGATCACTAAATGGCGTTTTCGTAGAGGAAAATGCCTTCGCCTTCTTACTAAGGTTTGTCCCTTATATCCAGCAATGCATCCGTGATTCAGAATAGTACCAGTAATGAGACCTACGATGTGTCGAAACAGCGCTGTCTAATGTTGGATCATGAATGCTTTGTTTTTAAAGCTTTGGTTTCATCTAGTTGCCTTGCAGTGAAAGCTTCATTGAAATATAGAGGACGAACCTCTTGTAAAAGTTTGTCTTTGCAGCAGAATGCTTTGGGACGCCTTGCTTCTCTCTATTTGTCGAAGATTGAGTCTTCTATCGATCCCATAGATGACGTCTTCGTCAGGGCAAATGCCTTCGCCTCTCTTTAACCCAATACTTGTTTTCTCAAAATTGGAATTACCGGAGTTTCGATTGATGGAGTAGGTATAATAATGAACGAAATAGAAACTTGATATGAGATAAAATGTGACAGAAGAAATATTGACAGATATTCAGGTGAATCAATATTCATATTCAACTCATGCTTCTCGATGCAGCTGTCTGTTTAAACATGTTTATCCGTTAACCAGCTGTCATACCCCTACGAACGGCAACCCTCAGAAGTCGAAACTTGTGCGAGCTAAGGATTAACGAGGTCTTACTTTTCAACGTGTAATTCCTAACACGGGTTGGAATTGAAAATTGATCGTTCAGCGTGGGGCTTTTCCCACCGACCAACACGGTGGTCAATTCGAGTGCGTGAAAAAAACACCCACGTCGAACCGACCGGCTACCGACTGGCTGACATAGCGAAGCACTCATTTCTAATTCAAAGTTGGAATTTCAATGAATATTCAACATAGTCACGGAATAATAAGTTTATTCAACTCAGTTTGAAAAATTATTTGTTCACATATATTCAAAAAAGAAACAAAAATGAAATATGTTCATCATTTGATCGCGTTGTAAACACTTTCGTTTATCTTCATAATAAACATTCGTTTGATACACTTTGACACCGAACATATTCTCTGAGAAAATTCCGAAAATTTCAGTAAAAGTTAGATGAGAATTTGAAACTAGAGACAATTTGAAAATAACCTAATTGATAGGAAGTAAACAGAACATGAAACAATTTCGGAAAATATTTGCAACTTTCTCAAGTTTGACCTGAATGAGGAGAGAAATTGTGAAATGTGATCTTTAGGGCAAAATAAAATCCTGAAAGTTATTTGAAAACAACGCAGAATATGCTTGTGTGACTTTGAATATCAGAAATGAAATTAAATCACATGCTCAAGGTCATTCAATCAAAATCTTCAAGAAAATAATTCAAATAAAATTCACATTATGAGGAGATACCAAAAATGCTTCCATCTGTATTTTGAAGACATAGTGGAATAATTGAAATCAATATTTTTTTCAAAAGGGAGTGAAATCGGACCGTTCTCTAGAAGCCATCAAAAAAAGAAGGAAACACTTTTTCACATAATTTTGTTCGCAAGGTTTTGTACCTGATGAAAATTCATTTAAATTTGTGAATTTATTTGTTTGAAGGTGATTGACAATGTTTCGTGATGAATTTCACTAGTTCGGACTTCCATATATCATATACAATGATTTAAAATCCCTGAAACAAGTAAAAAAGAATGATTGAAAAAGAATAGTTGGAAATAACAATTATATTAAGCAACAATAAACCTGAAATGAAATGATAGTGAAATAACCTACAAGTAAAAATATAATAATTGAATAAATAAAAATTAAAGGAATGAAAAAAGAAAATAATAAAAAATAAACAAGTGTAGAGATTCCAAGTCACGTTAGTTCACGACGTTTCGATTGTTGGTATCTACAATCGTCTTCGGGTGATGACTGGACTGATTCCTCCGAGAGATGACTATTTTATAGGTCGTTGAAATACTTTCACTTTCTCTACTTTCCATTTTCCGCTTCACTGATTCCGTGAGAGATGACCGTTTTGGCGGGAGTTGGTCATTTTTCGTTTGATGATGGGTTTCCATATGTTTCGTATATCTACGCTGGCCTGGCTGAATACGTTGTTGGGCAACATGTATGCGGCTTCCTTAAATTTTCTCCTGAACCAATGTTCCTTTCTGTGCAAGATCTCAGCTTGGGACCACTCGATGTTGTGTTGATGGGTCCAAACATGGTCTGCTATTCCTGATTTGCTGGTTTCTCCTCGCTGTGTGTGCTTCTTGTGCTCGGCAATGCGAACATTTAATGGCCTCTTAGTTTCACCGATGTATGATTCTCCGCACTCGCAGGGTATCTGGTATATGCAATTCTTGGAATCACAGTACGCGTTTGGGGGCCTGGTTTTCGTGAGGCTGCTACGGATAGTGTTACCGGATCTGAAACAGGTTCTAATGTTGTACTTGGAACCAATTCTTCTTATCCTCTCCGATAATCCTCTGATGTAGGGAAGTGCAAGCACTGGTTGTGACGGCTTCTCTTCCTTGCGAGGCTCCTGCTGACTTTTAGCCAAAGTCTTTTCTACCATCGTTTTGGAGTATCCATTCCGCTGAAGATCATTTTTGATAATGTCTATTTCCTTCTCGAGACCTTACTTTGTATTACAGAGCCCAAAAGCACGGTCTAATAGAGTCTTGATGATTCCTCTTTTTGTCGATTGATGGTGGTTGGATTCGTGGTTCAGATACTGTCCCATATGAGTGGGTTTTCGGTATATAGATGTTTCCCACTTAGTGTCGGTCCCCTTCACCAAAACGTCTAAGAATGGCAATTCATTGTGGATTTCCTTCTCCATTGTGAAAGTGATGGAAGGTCTCACGCTGTTGATGTGTTTCAGAAAGGCGTCTAGTTCAGTATTCCCATGGTTCCATATTATGAAGATGTCGTCAACATATCTCAACCAGACTCGAGGTTTCTTGTGGGCTTCTCCAATGGCCAGAGTTTCAAACCACTCCATATATATGTTGGCTATGACTGGTGAAAGTGGCGATCCCATTGGCAGTCCCTCATCGTGTGTAAAGAATTCGTCCTTCAGTTGGAAATAACAGTTTCGTACACAGCATCCTAGTAATTCCATAATTACTTCTATAGGTAGATTCGTTCTCTCTTTCAGGTTCCCGTCTTCGGGTAGCTTTCTCTGTATGATTTGGAGTGCTTCTTCGATCGGAACGTTGGTGTAAAGGCTTTCCACGTCGAAACTAATTAGTTGATCTTCCTGTGTAACCTCAATTGACCCTAGTAGTTCGACAAAATGCCTTGAATTCTTCACAAAAGACGATGTTTTTCCTTGTAATGGTTGTATTAAGGGAAGTAAAAATCTAGACAAGTTTTGAGTAGCCGAATCTCTGGAGCTGATGATCGGTCTAAGCGGAACGTCCTTCTTGTGGATTTTGGGTAGACCATACAAGTGAGGGGGCTTACTGTGGTGCAGTGTTAGCCATGATCTTTCCTTGTCCGAAAAATAGACTTGGTGTTTTTTCAAAATCTGGTACAACTTCCTTTCGATTGATGCAGTAGGGTCCCGTACGATCTTTCTGATTCGTTTGACAATTCAATTCAATTGACTGATGATAGATTGCCACACAGTTATCAACGACAAAATATTTTTATTTTCAAAATACAGAAATGTATGTAAAACACGAAAGTTTTTTCACAATCAGTGTTGGGAGCACTCGATTAATTTCGATGAACATAAGTTCGTATCCGCAGATAAAACATATCTTTTGAAGGTTCTAACTACACTTAAGGAGTTTGAGATCTACTGTTCACAAGTTTGGATATATAATTGTCTCAGGATAAAATTTGGATCATGTGAAATAAGAACCAGAGCACCAGCTCGAGTATTGCGACCGTTACCACATCGCTTTTGAAAATGTTTACCGCAGCAGTAGACGAAATGTTAGGCATAAAAACCTGCAGACCACGGCCAGAAAACCCGTAAAATAACTTTTATACCGTTATCTCCGGCCGTAAAAATTCACATTCTTCGATACTATTATTTGAACTAGCAGTCGAAAAGAAACGGATCATCCGTTATATTCATATTACTGCAACTTATTCATCACTGAATTCAAATGAAAATGAGTAGGTACGTGAATATTCTAACTGGTAATGAAGAACTGTTTAATATTCTGATGCAAAATTCTTTCGATTTGCCAATAATGAATGGAAGGAATAAAGCTTGGTATGTAAACTGAAAAGGGTTACATCAGTTTGGCCTGAAGTGGAACAGCACTCTAGTTTCATTCATAAGAACTCCAAATTTCATTCGTTCAGTAACAGCTCCAGAAAAGAAGAGGAACTCAAAAGATATTGAACAAATGAAGATTTTGTTTGGACAACGATATGACATAAAATATTCTAAATAGGTCGAAAATATTCAATCTACGTGAATTATGAGAAATAAAGAGATGAATATGTTAGATACCAGAAAAATCTACATACTGTTGCTAATGGGTGTTGAGATTAACAAATACGACGAAAATAATAGACTTGAAGGTGATTGACAATGTTTCATGATGAATTAATTGCATTAGTTCGGACTTCCATTGTCTGATATTATATAAAATGATTTGAAATCCCCAAAAGAACTAAAAAAAAGAAGAATAAAAAATGAATAGCTGAACATAACGATTATATTGAGCAAAAAAACCTGAAATGAAATAGAATGCAAGAAAAAATAGAACAATTGAACAAAAAATGACTATTGAAATAAAAAGTTAAGAGATTACCAGCCAAGTTACTTAATGACGTTTCGATTGTTATTATCCACAATCATCTTCGGGTGATGACTGAATTGTCCTATTTTTACTTGTATTAATTTCAAAATTATTTCATTCTAGGTAATTTTGCTTAATATAATTGTTATTCTCAGCTATTCATTTTTGATTCTCATTTTTTTATTAGTTCTTTCAGGGATTTCAAATCATTTTATATAATATCAGACAATGGAAGTCCGAACTATGAAATTCATCGAAAATAATAGAGATATTCTTTTGAACGAAGTACGAAAAGAATATTGTCAAAACACTTCTAGTAGAACATCGCAACTAACATCCCTTCTATTAATCCAGGAGAGGTGTTATTAGATATTTCACAATTACTGGTTTTGTCACTGTTGTTATGAAACTGAAGAAGTAGCTATTCATTTTATATGTCAGTTTGACTACTAGAAAAACTACGTGAATTCTGATATACCTAATAACAAATGTACCTTGGAATGTGAAACAATTAAGAAAATACATTTTCAAACAATAATTGAAACGTTCTGAGCTCACCAATGGCTAAAGCATCAACAGTTAAATCATGGGGCAGAATCAGGAACCTCCGAAATAATGAATATGACTCAATCACAAAAAATCAGATACATAACCCACTTCTTTCGAGACCAACCATAGATGAGTAAATTCATTAGTTCACAGTTGTGTTTGAATTATTTCATTCACATTTAAAGGTCGAATGGTATTTATGTAAAATATCATTATTATTACTACTTTTCAGGTTCAACAGTTTCATTTTCGTTTCAGAGATCTGAAAACAAAAGATGAATACTCCATTTTATTTCAGTAGGTTTCAAATACACTGACCCGTCACTCGATGGAAATTAATAACACTATCCACTGTAATTTTCACAGTGAAAATTTCAGTCAAGACGAATTTCATTATATGCTGGTGTTCAACTGGTGAAACTCATCTTTCAGTAAATATCTAGAATATTCACCATTCACTTCCTGGCAATAATGAAGTCTATTTACAAACTCATTTTTTTCATTATGGAATATTCCAGGCGTGATTTCGTTGCAAACAACTTTTTTTTTACACCCGAACTATATTAATACATTTACATGCCCATAATCCGTTTCATAATGAGATGCGTTATGATACAGATTTTTCATAACCATACAGATTTTTATTCAATTGAAACCCATAATTTTTCAATCAAGCATGCTGGGAATTTGTCGTTTGTTCTACATTCCTATCTAATTGTTTCATTTGTGAAAATCAGTAGGTATAAAATTTTCATAGAATATAGCTGTATTTCGGTAATTATATATGTCTGATATCAGCGATATAGAAAAATTACCATCGACTCTTCCACACATATCGAAAAAAAACTATAACTATCAATGGTTTATGGACTGGGCAAAAACAAATTATATTTTGACAATCTTCAAAAATTTTTTGGTTGCTTATTTCCAAGAATTAATGGAAACTATGAAATCATATAGTACGTACCAACACAGACACATTATTGAATAATAAAATCGTTGATAAATATCAACCATGATATAGATATTTCTAAATTCAAGAAGCTACAAGCTTTATTGAAGCGAAAGTCCTAAGGATATGTTGGAAATAATCAAACATACTTTGAACTGAACAAAATAAAATGTTTATCGACAAAGCACCCCATGAAAAGTCTTTATTTATGAAAGTAATTTTGTCTTGAAACCATTTTCCATTCGACTCATGCATGATATATTTCAGTAATTTCGAGAAAACTTAGTAACTTGTGGCGAAGCGGGCTAGGGCGCTAGATTTAAATTAGACTACATTATGAGACGCGGGCAGTGGCGGATTTACAAATTTTTAAGGTGTCTGTACAGTTTTTGCCGCCTTGCGTCTATAATTGTCACTTGCTATGTTATTTAACAACGCAATAATTTCTTTATTATTTATTTATTTCTTTATTCCATATAATATTCTACAGGATGAACCCAATTACAGAATCGGGAGAAACAGTGGCATACATAATATAATTTGAGAATCTATTTAAAAAAATCAAAAACAGAACTGTCAGTTAGCTAAGAAATGTCTTTCGATTTGTTTAATCTGGCAGTTGAATATATCTAGTACATGACTAACAGAATTAGAGGTATCGCACATTGTATAAATTTTAGATTTTCTCATTATATTAGTACGCGGAGTGTTGGGATAAAATATGACACTATTCCTAGATGACCGTCTAGGAACCCAAAAATTCAACATATGTAACAATTGAGAGCAGGTAATGATATTGTTTATGACCTGGATTAAAGAAAGAAATGAATAATATTTACGCCTTAAGTCAAGACTACAAAAATTGTGATTTTCAAGCAATTCATAATAGGGTATTTCTACAGTCGGATACGTGCCTTCAAGTTTAAAAGACATAAGTATATTTTAGGAAGTGCATCTGTAGGGCTTCTAGATGATTTATATGAACCTGATAGTAGGGACTACACAAAATTCTCGCCTAGATCGAACAAAAGTTAAAAAAAGTAATTTCAATTTTGAAGCTTTTTAGAAGTATTTTGTATTTCTAACTAAGAACTCATACATGCGATAAGCAGCTGTCAGAGTAGTCTCAATATGTTTATTGAAAGATAGAAATGAATAAAAAGTAACACCTAGATCAGTGAGTGTGTCAGGATGCTCCGGAACTTGATTGCCTATGACGTAGTTGTGTGATGTCAAATTCGTTTTCAGTGAGTAACACATTACATTACATTTGGATATGTTGAGAGATACATTATTCTTCCTACAACATGTAGCAACACGTTAAAATTGCACGTAAAATAATTTCTGGGTATATTTTGGAGGTAATCAAACTCAATAATGTACGAGCGAGGTGATGCATACTACCTACACAATAACGTATATTTGATAAACGTGAAAAAAACATCTTTATTGCGCCTACAAACAGTTAAAAGTGATAACCAACTCAGTCAAGTTATAAAAATTCGTTAAATTACCTTTTTGCGCGATTTTACGTGCGCTTGTCTTGGGGAGTAAGTTGGTGAATATCTTTAAAAAATATGATTTTTCGTTAACCAGCTGTCGCTCCCCTACGAACGACAACGAACGCCCTGCTCCGAAGCTAACGGAAACGTTCGATAGTGAGTTGTGCATTAATAGTGGTTTTTTAGAGAAACTTCGCTAATTAAATTGAATTTTACGGAAGTTATGAGTGTCAATAGCGGGGGGAAACCCCCTGATGTAAATTGGACCCCAACATCCAGAGATATAACTTTAGATGACGATGCCATGTTATTGGACACCCCGATAGGTAACCAAAAAATAATAGAAAAAACAAAAGTAGCAGACTTCAACGTAAGTAGAGTACCATCTAGATTACAAAGATTTTTAGAAAATTTTGGTGAACAATTAGCAGCCGATTCGGAAACAGTAGATAATATTGATGGAATTCAGAGTATAGGTGAAAAAACGTCAACAACCAACGATAAGGGACAAAGTAAAGAAATACAAAATTAACGCTATGGTCATATGAATACAGGTCCGTATCAAGTATATATAGAGAGTACGGATGAATCGCGTATAAATCCTATGAAAATTGGCGAAATTGTTTTGAATACTTGGCCATTGTTAGAAAAAAAAATTAAAAATATTGATATGGTTGGTAGAAGTCGAGTACGAATAAATTTCAAAGACTTTAATAGTGCAAATTATCTTTTAGAAGGGAATGAATCTAAAGTGTTCAAAGAAAAAAAAATTAAATCATACCTACCAAAATTCTTGATTTATAGACAGGGAATTATTAAGGGAATACCTATAGATTACACAGAGGAGGCAGTTAAGAGTAAAATCAAACCCCTAGATCAGTACGATAGTCTTGAAGTTGAAAATGTCAAACGATTCAATCGAAAAGTGATAGACGAAAATGGAAAGGTAAATTACGTACCTACTCAAACCCTTTTGGTAACATTCAAAACACAGAAGCTCCCTAAAGAAATTCATATCAATAAAGTAGTAACAACCGTCTACCAGTACGTCCAAAAAGTTTTACTTTGTTATAATTGTTATCTTTACGGACAAGCCAAAATGCTGCGGATGTGGTAATAATCATTTGAGTACAGAATGTCAAAGTTTAACAAAAATCAATTGTTTGCATTGTAATGGAGAACATTTGCCTCATGAAATGAAAATTTGTCCAGAGTTCGAAAGACAAAAATCCATAAAACGGTGACCGACCAACACGGTGGCCGATTGAGTCAGTGAACAAAGCACCCACGTCAAACCGACCGACTAAATGCGTGACGAGTTACGAAAAGTGTGATCGAGCAAAGCGAACGGAAGTTGAGAGGGAGGTGTAAGTTAGTGAAGATAGAAAGAGAAAGAGTTACGTTTCTTATATTACTGTAGGATCAAGAGAGAGAGAGAGGTGCCAGCACACATTTACGGTCGAATAGGCTCTGAAGAGTTAGGAGAAAACTACCTATCATACATTGCCACTAATTTTAGCAGGATATTTCAGTGTTAATTTTGCGTCTGAAGATAGACAACTCTTGCCTAACTTTCTACGAGATGAATTAGGAGTACAAATGAATAATAACCGAAATGAGCCTACCACGAGACATGGAACAACACCCGATGCAGTTTTCTCTAGATATCTTTCTAATTTACATTCGAAAATATATGTTTTTTATTTCTCATACGATTAGCCTATTGTCTTGGCTTTACAATCAACCACAGCAATTATTGATGTACCAGATAATGAAAATGTTAAATAAAAATAAAAATCTTTTCAAAAATTCATGAAAACCCATAATGAAGTTACATATTTATAATATATATTAATATATATATATATATATATATATATATATATATATATATATATATATTATATATATATATATATATATATATATATATATATATATATATATATATATATATATATATATATATATATGCAGTCAAAAATTGCTGGGCTGTTGTTTAAAGAATACTCTTTGTTATATGGTCGAGCTTTCGAGAATGTTTATTCCCTTTATCAAGACATCTACAATAAATTGATAACATTGAAGCAAAATTGTAAAACAATAGATAAAAAGTACTTACTAACTTGAGGTTATATTAAAAAGTCGAAAATTTCACTGAGAAACACAAAAAAGTCCTTTTCATTATGTAGAAAAGTGTCACACATTAAAATTTTTATGGTTTAAAGAAAATATATATATAAACTTTATTCAGAAATAACATTTAGAGGATTTGAAATTTTAAATTTTATTTTAACGGCCATGCATGGCACTTACTAGTGGCGTGGTAGCAACTAGAAAGAAAGGAAACAGGAAATATCTGCAAATTGATAATTGACATTATGACATTTGAAGTTTAAAATTTGAAAATTGACAATATAACTAAACCAGGATTACCAAAAGGTATACGAAACAACAGTGATTACACTAGCAGTCTCAAAAAGTATCTGAAAATGGATACAGTGCTGCCAAGTACTCATAAAAGAAGTGAGTAACAAGACTCAACACTACCTCCAAACTCACACACTATCTGTTACTTTGGGAACCTGGGGGAATCAGTTCCAATTTCAATATATAATTATAAATATTACTGAGATTGTTAATCTCAGTCTTTTTGTTCATATTGTTTGTATTCCTTTTGATAAAGAACATTTCTTTAAACAGCCGTTTCTGTAAATTACTTTCAGTACACAATACTCTAACTTCGGTGTAATTCATTGTGTGTTTTGTGTTGATGACATGTTCAACCAATGCACAGGTAGCTTTGTTCATATTACAATCACTTTTATGTGACGTTATACGTCCTGATAAAATTCTAGATGTTTGACCAACATATGTCTTATCACATGTATGACAAGGAATTTCATATACTACATTAGACTTTTCTAGGGTTTTCAAAGGAGTTTTAATTTTGGAAAACAGACTATTCGTAGTAGTGACAATGTATTGAGCAAATTTAATATTTTCACTCTTGAAAACGTTCAAGAGCTTGGGTGTTAAAGACTGAAAATATGGTAAGGTTTTGAAAAATAATGAAGTTGGAGGTATATCTCCACTGTTTGATAAATTTAAATTATTATTATTTATGGGGTTAACTAAATTATTTGAAACAGTAGTCACTGTGGAAAAAGAGTTGAAAAGTAATTCATTCAAAAGTTTGCAAGGATATGAATTTTCAAGGAGAATACCTTTTAGTTCTTTTATACAATCATCTTTGAAAAGTGGATGTGTCAGATTGATCACCCTGTGTTTCATGGTGAGGACTAAATTTATTTTCATCTTTGTAGGATGGTATGAATGGTAGTTCAGTAACCTGTTGCTTGCGCATGGTTTCCTGTACCATCTTGTTCGTAGAACGTTATCTGTGTTTCTGCACACTCGCATATCCAAGAATGGTAAACTGTTGTTACCTTCCTCTTCAGCTGTGAATTGCAGATGTTCGTTGTAACTGTTAAACGTTGTTAATGCTTCATCAGTTCTCCCACGAGGCACAGATAGGATCAAATCGTCCACATAGCGTTTAATGAAAGGAATATTAAAAGGGATTCTATCCTTTACATTCATAATTATGTCATCTAGTACAAAGTTTACTAGAATTGGGGAAATGGTTGACCCCATTGGGGTACCAAAAATTTGCTTATAGAAAGTGTCCTGAAAAACTAGGACATTAGAGTCAAAAATAAATTCTAAAATTGATTTTAAATTTGGAAAATCAAGCATACAATGCTGAGAAATGATATCCCAGTGGTTTTGTAGGCTATTAATTATTACATTTAAAGGCAAATTTGTAAAAAGTGAAACTACATCGAAACTCACTAGGACATAGTCTTCAGGAAGTTTATAATCATTAATAAAATTACTAAAGGAAATTGAATCTTTCACATAAAATTCGTTGTCAGTGTTATATGACATTGACAAGATATTAGCCAACCATTTAGCCAGTTTGCTGTTAGGTGAATTAATTGATGACACAATGGGTCTCATCGATAGTTCAGGTTTGTGTACTTTCGGTAATGAGTAAAATCTAGGAATTACTGCATTATAGATAGTCAGCTTTTTGGCTGTGTTTTCATCCACCAGTATATGAAATTCCTTGTCATACATGTGATAAGACATATGTTGGTCAAACATCTAGAATTTTTTCAGGACGTATAACGTCACATAAAAGTGATTGTAATATGAACAAAGCTACCTGTGCATTGGTTGAACATGTCATCAACACAAAACACACAATGAATTACACCGAAGTTAGAGTATTGTGTACTGAAAGTAATTTACAGAAACGGCTGTTTAAAGAAATGTTCTTTATCAAAAGGAATACAAACAATATGAACAAAAAGACTGAGATTAACAATCTTAGTAATATTTATAATTATATATTGAAATTGGAACTGATTCCCCCAGGTTCCCAAAGTAACAGATAGTGTGTGAGTTTGGAGGTAGTGTTGAGTCTTGTTACTCACTTCTTTTATGAGTACTTGGCAGCACTGTATCCATTTTTAGATACTTTTTGAGACTGCTAGTGTAATCACTGTTGTTTGGTATACCTTTTGGTAATCCTGGTTTAGTTATATTGTCAATTTTCAAATTTTAAACTTCAAATGTCATAATGTCAATTATCAATTTGCAGATATTTCCTGTTTCCTTTCTTTCTAGTTGCTACCACGCCACTAGTAAGTGCCATGCATGGCCGTTAAAATAAAATTTAAAATTTCAAATCCTCTAAATGTTATTTCTGAATAAAGTTTATATATATATATTTTCTTTAAACCATAAAAATTTTAATGTGTGACACTTTTCTACATAATGAAAAGGACTTTTTTGTGTTTCTCAGTGAAATTTTCGACTTTTTAATATAACCTCAAGTTAGTAAGTACTTTTTATCTATTGTTTTACAATTTTGCTTCAATGTTATCAATTTATTGTAGATGTCTTGATAAAGGGAATAAACATTCTCGAAAGCTCGACCATATAACAAAGAGTATTCTTTAAATAATAGCCCAGCAATTTTTGACTGCATCCCCAACATTATTCCGTATTTCTCCTTAACTAGTCAGTCAAGACTACCCATCGCTTTATATATATATATATGTATATATATATGTATATATATATATATATATATATATATATATATATATATATATATATATATATATATATATATATATATATATATATATATATATATATATATGGTAAAATGGATTAACAGGGTCTCTCAGTCAAAAAATCAAAAATCAAACTCTGCTTTACTTTGCCAAGCTTTCGCTTCTAATGGGAAGCTTCTTCAGGGCAGTAAAAATGAGTGAAAAACAATAAATTGAAGATATAAATTGACGTAAAAGTTAACATGTATACGATTTATATCTCCAATTTATTGTTTTTCACTCATTTTTACTGCCCTGAAGAAGCTTCCCATCAGAAGCGAAAGCTTGGCAAAGTAAAGCAGAGTTTGATTTTTTGACTGAGAGACCCTGTTAATCCATTTTACCATACATTTCTCCAGTCGCTAACCTTTTCCTGTTTTCAGCGAGACAAAATTGAAGCACTAGGTTACGAGGATCTTCGTCTGAAACGAACCACTTTTCTTAATTTTTTTCCAATGACCAATATTGCACGACATTATTAGGTATATAGTTATTGGGACGCTAGTCAAATAAAACTGACAATTAATATTCCATTACACGACCTCTGAAATCAATGTCAGCTGGTTCTTTTTGAATGCTGCATTTCATTCTTGGCGACACCAAATATAAATCCGTGCAAGAAATTTGATTTTATAACAGTTATTTTACTGAATATTACTGGAGTTTTTTTCCCAACACCAAACCGTTATTTTAAGACCTCGACACGTGTTTCGATCACCAAGTGATTATCTTCAAGGCAAAATTAAACTGACCTGCTTTTAGTTTAATATTCCTTTTGAAGATGATCACTTGGTGATCGAAACACGTGTCGAAGTGTTGAAATAACATTTTGGTTTTCGAAAAATCTCCAGTAATATTCATTACTACACCAAAGGTTCCAAACAGTGCACCACAAGTTATTTTATTGTTTTGGAATTGTAGTAAATATACCATACCATAAAATAGCTGTTGAATTATCATTTCATTGACAATATGGTAATAAAAACAAAATTGTGTTTGAAAGCATTCCAATAAAATAATTTTATCAAAGCTACAGGAATCAGTTATAAAATAGTCTAGAAAAAGTTTTATAAAATCAAACAATGCCTGCAGAAGTGCTAAAAAACTGCTACAAAAAAATTTCACTGACTTACAGGCTCTGAGACTGGTCGAAAACATCATCTTGGAGTTAAACCGAAACAGAAAAGTACATCTAGTCTTATTAGACATTTCGAAGGCCTTCGACCGTGTTTGGCACGAAGACCTTCTACACAAACTAATTGCTTTCGACCTGCCTCGGGGCCTGATCCAGTGGATTGGGTCCTTCCTGAGAGACAGAACATTTCAGGTTAGAGTAGAGGGCTCTCTGTCTGACAACAGAGAGATCCTTGCTGGAGTGCCACAGGGGGCCGTGCTCTCTCCCACGCTTTATTTGCTTTACACCAGCGACCTTCCGAGGTCGGAGCATGTGAATGTTTCCCTTTACGCCGACGGCACGGCTCTCCTCTCATCTTCCATGGGTCGGGAGCTCGGCGTCGTCTATATGCAACGTGCATTGGACGACCTCGAGCGCTGGTACCTGGAGTGGAAGATCCAAGTAAACCCGGAAAAAACTCAGGCGATAACCATGGGAAGAACGATATCTTCTCCGGCTAAGAAAGTGAGAATCTCTGGAAGGGAGATTGACTGGCAGGCGCGAGTAAAGTACCTCGATCTTCTTATAGACCGTAGGCTCACCTGGAATCCGCACTTTTTAAGCGTGAAGGCAAAGATCGAGGGGCGGGTGGTAAGCCTGTACCCTCTAGTCAACAGGAAATCTAAAATGAGCTTGAAAAATGAAGTTACGATCTACAACACGATGTTCAAGTCTGTCATCATGTATGCTTCAGGCGTCTGGGGACAAGCGGCTCCGTCCAACATCTCCATCATGGAGACCCTACAAAATAAAATACTACGGATGATTGTGAATGCTTTGTGGTTCGTGCGGAATAGAGCCATCCGCAGAGATTAACAGCTGCCTTCCATTCAGCAGTCCATCCAGTCGAGGAATCAGCGAGTTTTAGATAGCGCTGAAGCTCACGAAAATCCATTAGTCAGGGAAGCTATAGATTACGCTGTAGATGACCCCTCCCGATATAGAAGGCCCCGATACTCTGTCGAATGAGGCCCCTATGTCCTCCGTTAACAGATGAATAATATCTTCATCCATCTCACCCCAGCCAGTTACGGGTACACCGCGAAGGGCGGCACTGATGTCTGAGGATTCTCATGCCGTCACCAAAGATCAGTTATGACCCATTTGTCACCCTGACGGAAATCAGCTCAAAGGGCAAGGGAGCGAGGCCCCAGCCTGGAAGAAACCAAGATGGCTGTCGATTTCATAAACGTTTCTATGAAAAATTTATATAACACTTCTGTTGCCTACAACTTGTGTTCACGGCTCGTCTAATATAATCACTTAGCATTTTGGAAAAAATTATGAAATACCAACAAAATAAAACTGTTGCAGCACAATGAAATTATGAAACAAATTTGCTGGTTTGGGTGGCAGCCCGTCCATCGGCCTGTCGTGGGGTTCAGTATTGAAGTCTCATTCTGCTATTCCCCCTTTTTCTTTACCAATCTTTTTTCCTACACCCTACTACTCCCGTTTGTGGGAGAGTAAATATTATAAATACTCTGTACAGTAGACCCTAACTTTGCTAAAGAGAAATATGTAATAAAACATGTTTTTTTTTAAAGCTAGCCTAGGTCAACTTGCTTTTTATTTCATTTTCTTCCCTTTATTTCTTTATTGTTTTATTTTCGTGTTACGTAGTAATAATTTTTGGAATAATGGAGCATGTCGAAGGCACACATGACCTTAAATATGGAAATGTCAAAGATATGAATGTAATCATAATTGTGGTGAAAGCTAAAACAATAGTTCAACGAACATTCACAATTACCGGCAAATACTACGAGATTAGTGAAAAATATAACGGCTGAAATGTTGCCCACTGCATCTTTTTTGTTGATTATTTTGATTGAAAATACTCAGTTTGAAAATAGGTATTGATATACATTTGGTATATATATATTATATTATTACATTATATATCTGAAGTTCTCTCGGATAGGACTATGTTGAACTGGTTTCCGGGTATTTGATCCATATATGTGATATTATCTTCAATCTCACCAACGTTTCGACAAAATCTCATTTGTCATTATCTAGGTGTGCTGTTACATGTTCAGAAGTCGGTTGACCCTACTCGAACCGATCCCTACTATACTGGTAAAATGGTGTTTGTTACGTGTTCGCTAGTAGAATGTCCTTGAACGCTCTGTTACCTACTATTTAACTGTTGTTTCTGCTTTTTTACCTGTGTTCTTCTTCTTCTCAATTAACCTCTTCTACCCGTGAAGGTATGAACAATCTCAATAGCAACATTCAGTTCACACTCGAAACAGAGATATAGAAACAGATAAATTTCTTAGACCTGGCCATTACACACAATCAGAATAAATTCGAATTCAATGTTTTCAGAAAACCTACCTACCTACATTACCTACATTACCATCCCAAGCGATTTTTTCCATCCAGACAGTCATAAATTAGCAGCCTACAATTCAATGTTGCACAGAGCATTCTCACTGCCTTTTTCTGCTAATAATATAGCTAGGGAAATTGATACAATTACATAGTTAGGTTATAATAATGGTTTCAACGCAGATACTATCCAGAAGTTAGACAGGAAACAAAGCCGGAAATTCACTTACAGATTAATATATCATCAGGTCAAACAACCAGAAATCAAGAAATGGGTAACGCTAACATATTTTGGAAAAAGAACAAAAATAATCGCAGGTTTCTTCAGAAAAAACAATGTGGAAGTAGCATTCAGACCACATGCCAGGTTATCTCATTTCCTTTTCAATGCCAAAGATAAGGTCGAGAAGTTGAAAAAATCTGGAGTTTATAAGCTTAAGTGTCCGGAGTATAATAGTGTTTATGGGACAATGCGGACGAAGTTTCCAAAAACGGTAAGCTGAACATGAAAGATCCTTCAGACTAGGAAAAAATTATTCGACGTTTTCAAACCATTCCATGGCACGCAACCACAAGTTTCCGAATCTAAACGATACGGAAATTTTGCACTATGCAAGAAAGGGTTGCAAACTCAATTATTCAGAATCCTTGGAAATTCACAAGCATAAACATTGCGGGTGCAACCTGTTAAATGATCAAATCGATTTAATTCACTCTCCGGTTTTTAAATTGGCACATCCGCATTGTAAACTGTAAATTCAGGTACTCAATCAAGTACCTGAATGGTATATATTGGCGAATGTAATGAATCATTGTTAATTTACTGTGTAGTTTGAGAATGTCCATATAGGACGAAACTGCAGTAACGTTAGTTACAAATAAAAGTGGTGAAAAATATAGAAATTTTCATTTTTCTTTCAGTGGGATCTGGAATAAACTTTTCAAACCGCACAATAAATAATTTTAATATTTTTGAAAAATCGTATCAATTATAATCAATATGTTCAATATAAGTATGAATAGAATATTTAGAGTCTCGTATATCCATATATGAGGTGATACCATTAATTACAATTTCGTAGAATGTTTTAAAGGAATACGAGTAATTACTGTTATTGTGTTCGATAAAAATATAAATATAATATTTAAAGTTCTTCATTATTTATCGGGTGTAGAAAAATTGTCAATGCAACTCTCATGTAATGGTTAGTAATACACTCGCATAAACCATATGAAACTCGATTTCGGCTCATTTCATATCCCGGTTAATGCTCTTGTATTAATAACCATCATTACATGATCGTTGCATATCTTACAGTACAGACATTATCTATCCCCTTAAGAATATCTCATTACGTGAAGCTGGTAGAAAATATCTACATGACAATAATTATCCAAACCGGTACTCGTAACGAAATTACTCCAGAAACATTCTATGATGCAAGAAATGAATTTTTGCCAGGAATGGTAAACACTAAAATACATTACAGTGCATTTTCAATACCTTTTTTTTCGAAATTCTGAGAGTATAGTTCATTTTTATATTTTTAAATGAGCATAAAACTGCTATTTACTCAAGAAAGGTTGAACCGACTTTCAAAAAAAAACAGCGTTGGGTAGAGGCTTGAAACGCAAACCAAACGAGGTATCACAAGCTTTACATTTGAAAAAAAAAGTTGAGAGCTTCTTCTCGGTAATAAAAGTGACGCAGCACTATTATCTTTCCTATCAGAATTTTACCTTTCTCGAATTGTATAGGAGAAACTGAAAATGCTGTTTCTGTTTCCACACGAAAAAAATGTACTATAACAATTTTTTCTCAAATACGGACCTGTTTTTTTATACAAACGTTGATAAAGTTATAAAATCATAATTCAGTGGTGTATCACAGTTGATATTTTTATAGCGTTTCATTTGAAATAAGTTGCATCATCAATGACAACAATCAAACAGAAAAATAATTAATATAATGGATTTCCGGGTTGAAATGAAATCAATACAGGGAATGAATTCTACATGATAGTCCTCGAAATGACGACCTCTTTTTTTAATGCACGTAAGTTGTCTGTCTATACAATTTCTGTAGTAATTATACAGCGTAATGGATGTACTGATATTACGTGTATCTCTTATGTTTTATTAGAGATGGTCAATATTTTTAGTGGATTCCAAGCAAATAAGGGTACTAATGATGCTATGTTCTCTCTGTTAGAAACGATATACTCCGAATATAACGCTAAAGAAGCAGTCGCTGCTATTTTCTGTGATCTATTGAAAGCTTTCAACTGTGTCAACCATGAGATCCTTCTTAATAAGTTGCAACAGTATGGCTTCAGAGGCAACACTCTCCACTGGTTTCATTCGTACTTATCAAGTCGCAAACAGGTAGTTAAAACAACCAAGTGTTCCTCTGCTCAAACTATCAAATGTGGTGTACCACAAAGATCGATCCTTGGCCCAATTTTGTTTCTTATCTACATAAATGACTTGGCTTTTATAGATATAACGGCCACAATTACTCTCTTTGCTGATGACACCACTTTATTATGGCACAACAAGGACATTCCTATCCTTCAAGATGCCATCTCAGCTGACATCAACAAAATCAAAGAATGGTGCGACTGCAATAAGTTATCATTCAATATCAATAAAACTAGCATACTCACCTTCCACTGCAACTTACCTGAGATCTGCCTTGGTGACAAAATCTTAGACAGGGTACATAATTATAAATTTCTAGGGTTGAACATTGATGATAAACTGAAATTTATAAATCACACAATAAACTTAAGCAAAGAGCTTGCCTCAGGTTGCTATACGCTAAGAGTGATTTCTAGAGAACTAGGCTACTCCCATTCAAGAACAGCTTATTTCGCTCTAATAGATCCCCATATTAAATATGGAATTGCCTTCTGGGGAGTCTGTTCTAGAGATTTATTTCAAATGATTTTTGTGCTCCAAAAAAAGGGCTGTCCGATATATGTGCAAAGCAGCTCCCAGGGATCCATGCAAGCCTCTTTTCATAGCTCACGGTATTTTAACAGTAGCTGCCCTGTTTATCTTGGAATCAATTTGCTTGATAAAAAAAATTATTCTTGTGCATCTCCCCCTTCCTCATATAATACTCGTAGCCACAATAGTAACATAGTAACCACAATAGTAACCAGCCCGAATTAAAGAAGCAGTTAAAATGCTACTTGTTGATAGGGCCTATTATTCAGTTCAGAAGTATCTTGACGATTCACTTGAATCTTAACTTTTATTTCTGTCTTGTTATTTCCAGCTGAATATCTCAGTGTATTTCACATTTTTAGCTTATGTTTATTGTATTTTGTTTAAACTTTTTATGTTTTTTTATGTAGATTTTTGTATCTTATTATTTATGACTTTGTCTACAAGATGTAGTTCTTCAGACAATAAATTATATTTGATTGATTGATTGATTGAAAAAAAGATTTATACTTCATGAATCTTCAGACAAAAAAATCTGGGGATCGAGATGGCCAGGAGGCGAAAATCCCAACGTTATTAGAGAAATATATTTTCAGCAACAATTTCCGCTGAATATTTGAGTTGGAATGATTGGTGATTACCTAATTGGCTTATTTTCTCTACCAGCAAGATTAACGAACTTTTTTTACCCATCTTGTTAGAAGAAGTGCCTGTACTTGTAAGAGGCAACATGTGATTTATTAACGAAATGGCCCTAGCACATTTTACTGTCCCTGCTCGTCAGCATTTCGACATCACCAACCCTAATCACTGAATTGGACGTGCAGGACCTCAGAATAATTTTATGGGGTCATCTGAAGGCTCCACTGTACTAGATGTGAATATCTTGAGGAATCGAATAATTGTAAATTGCTATGCCGCCATAAGGAATACTCCAGATATTTTTGAACGTTTCAGATAATCGATGACAAATCGATTGCAGTAATGTATTTTATCAAAAGACATTGTGCTATTTTACTTCAAAGTCAAAATTGTTTATTATTCACTTTGGATTTCTATTTATGTTGTCCATAGATAGTTTTCAAAAGTGATTTTTTTCTCGAAAACGAAGCTTGATATGAAGAAAACACGCGAGTTTTATTTTTAGTTGCTCAATCTGAAAAAATAACAGTCTACAAAAAAGTCATTGGCGTTTTTTTCCCCAATAATGTTAAAAAGATGTTCTTCATTGTGATTTGTCCAGTCTCAATAATTTGAATATTACACCTAAAACGAAACGAGGTTTATTGTCAAGAGCTCAAAAGATCTTTGATCCCATTGGTTTCACATATCCAGTAAAGGTAATTCCAAAACTGTTATTATAGTTAACATGGACACTAAAAATTGGTTGGGATGAAGAATTACTAAGTGACATAATCGATGAATGTGAAAAGTGAATGAAACAATTACATTTCGTTAATGTAAATAAAATCCCTAGATCGTTCAATGATTCAACTAATTGCAATCCTTAAAAAGTTTCTATCCATGTATTTTGCGATGCCAGCAAAGCAGCATATGCATCTTGTGTATTTTCAAGAATGAAAAATGAAGTCGTTCTACAACTCATTCAGGCTCAATCTAGAATAATACCAAAAAATATCACAATACAAAGGCTTGAGTTATTAAGTACAGTCATTGGAGTAAGATCAAGTCAATCTATTAAGAGGGTGGAAGAAATGAAACAGTTGAAAACATTTTATTGCAGTGATTCCATGGTAGCCCTAACATGGATGAAAACAAAACGGTCCTGAAATATATTCGTGGGAATCGTAGAAAGAAATAAATTCGTGCAGTAGTATTAATAATTGGTATCATCTGTTGAGGTTAACAAAATTAACTGAACAAGTTTAGAAATACATTGATCATTCAAATAAAATTGAAACATATATGATCATACTTATTTTTGAATCAAAATCAACCAAGCCCACAAAATAAGTTATTATTGAATTAATATTTCAATCTGTCAGGTTTTTTCATTCTTCGACCAAACCTTGTTTATTCGGGTACTTCATACAATATAATATCAGAATCAAAATTATCAACATCAATTTTATTTCTATATTGACTTCTCTCTTTCCTGTATTATCTTCACTTTCCATCGGCAAAGTTTCGATAAACTTATGGTTACATGTTACTGATTACATAAGAGCGTTCCCCAGGTTTGTCGACTACTTTGACATTTATTTCGATAGGTTTTAAGGTTTTGGCATTTTTGTTGTAATATTCTGGTTGTTTCTTGTGACTTGATTTTATTCGATTAGTAAATTTAGTGAAATTGACAACTTTTGGTTTCGAATAAGTTTCAGTAGTAGGTAAAATATCTCTCAAATTTCTAGATATTAATAATTGAGTTGGTGAACAACTATTTTCTAATGGGGTATTCCTGTACATAAAAAGTTTTGAATCTGAATCTTTTCTATTTTCTATGCCTTCATACAACATTTTTTTTAACAGTTTGTTTTTGCTTTTCATCATCCCATTCGATTAAGGGTAGTTAGGACTGGAACTGATATGATCAAAACTGTATTCAACGGAAAACGAAATAAACTGAGCCGATTTAAATTGCTGTCCTAAATATTGCTTTAAGATGTTTAATAACCGTTTGCGAGTGAGCAATTTGATCCAATAATATCAATTCCACCTGTTTAGTATAATAATCACTAACAACTATATAATTTTTAAATTTTTGTCTCCATAATTTCCAGTTTTCGGAAATATTTCCCGATGGCTCCATGGGAGCCATCCCTCTGAAGTCACTCATATCAGAAGGTCCTCAGTGGTTAAAACAGAGTCCAGAAAATTGCCCTTATAGAGAAATAATTCGTTCAACGGAGTATATAAATATTGAACATAGAGAAAATTCTGTTATTCCGCACGAAGTGAAAATTTTTCCAGACATTTCGGATACTTCTCCAAATATACGAAAATTGGCAATGTTACTCCTGACGAAAATCAAGTAGTTTTCATAAAAGAGCTCTAAAACAACGCATTTTGAACTTATCAAATCAACCTTTTTCTTTAAAAAATTATTTAAATACTTAAAAAAGAGGAATGAAATAATTCATTCAACATTTAAAGGTATTCGTTTCTATTTCACCATTTGGCAACATCGGTTATAGCTAAGAAAGGACAATGAATCTGTTACCTGTATGAGACAAACAAAGATGACATATTTCAGAAGCTTGCTGTTCTGTTTACTTATGTTCCGAGTTCCGAAACATTCTGTGACATATGACATTTTGTGCACCTAACCTATCTTCCTCTATATAAATAAATAACAAAACCACTGTTGTTCATGTGGCTTGTGAAGGTGGTATTAAACTATTATTTATATTTTGCCTTAATTGTTGATTTATAAAGATAATTTTCCATTTTTAAAGTAGAATATCTAGGTACGTATAAATTATTTCAACTTCATATAGGCGCTGTTGCCAATATGTGAATTAGAAACAAATCCCTTTGGAAATTGAAACCCAACATTTGAAACATCAATTTGAATACTTTTATAAGTGAATTTGAAAAACTCATGAATCAAACTCAACTTTATTTTGTTCAAACTTGCATTTGCTGTAATAACCCAAATTGAGGAACATTGTGAGAATGATGGGTTATATTTTGAGATTTTATGATAATTCTTCGAAGAAAAATCAAAGAAATGGCAGATTTTCGTATTTTGAAACTTATACAGAGAGAGCTTTGGTTCGGATAAGAAATCGATTGAAAATCTTCATTTGATGATGACAGTAATTATTTCAAGTATCTTGTTGTTTTTCTGTTTACGCACTACCGAAATAGGATGAACAATGTGTCTGCTTTTGAGATAACGGGAGTAGATTCAGCCGGATCGTTGTACCTGAAAGAGTGAGAGAATTCCTGGATCATACTGTTTACCTGTGCAGTATATCGAGCAGTGCATCTGGAACTTGTGAAATCTCTATCAACAGATGTATTTTTGTCATCACTGAGGCGACTTATAGCGGGAATAGAAAGAGTTCTAGTTATATATTCTGACAAGGGGACAAATTTCATTGGAATGAAGTTATGGACTACTCTGCAGTTAGAAAAATCAAACGGCATCAGAATCCTCCAACAGCCGCTTGGTGGGAACATATGGTCAGAGTAATTGAGAGGAATTACTTCCTAGAAACTTACGGAAAGCAACTTCAACATATGAAGTATTGATGACTTTATGCGATTGTGAAGCCATAATTAATGCAAGACTCTCAACTTATATTTCGGATGACGAATGACCTCTCAGCCTTTCTATGTCTATTTCGATATCATAGATAGACATCATTTAGTGAAACGGCATAGATACCTGCAAAAGATAAGAAATACTCTCTGAAGCCGATTCAGAAATGAGTATCTAGCAAAACTCATACATAGTGGTCAAAGGAAAATGAAAATAGATAGTTTGAAAATTGAAGATTTCGTTCTTGTCAGCAGCGACAGTGTGAAGTAAATAAACTGGCTTATAGGAAAAATATTGGAAATTTATCCTGGAAAAGATGATGTACCCAGATTAGCGAAAATAAAAGTGAACAATGGAGAACTTATCCCACCGTTTCAGCGTTTACATACTCAAGAACTTACGATAAAAGAGAACAGTCAGAACTTTCATAAAATTGAAGAGAATATAAATGAAGTCAAAAGTAAAACCAATGAAAATTACATAACAGAAGAGCGGGACAACAAAGAGAAAACACAAGAGATAGTTACAAGAAGGAGCCCTAAATTTATAATGTTATTTCGAAAATTCTATTTTGTTTATAATTTCAATTTCAAAATGGGGAAGAATGTTAGATGTATGTTTTTATTAATCCTTCAATATATAGATCTTCTATTCAGTTCATGTGATGTCTGATAATATTTTTAGTGTTGAATCAAGTTTGTTTTGATTAGAGTTGTCAAATAAAAATAATTTAAAAACGTCAGTAGACTTTATTTGATAATAAAATTATATCCATCCCATATTTGAAAAGTTCCTCTGTCATTTTGTGACATTATAAAAAATGAAGGGGGTAGGCCAAAAAACAAAATTTTTTCATTTTTTTTGCAAATATCTCAGAAACGGTTGGTGATTTTGTTGATCTGAGGATACCATTATCTTGCATCCTCAAAAAGTCAACTTTTATTTCATTAAAAAGTTCTTGTAGGACCTACCGTGTGTGTGTTTTTGGTAGATCGACGTTTCGGCTACACTGAGGTCTCAATCTGCCTACTCCTCAGGTGTGTGTGTGTGTCTGGGTAACGTGGCGGAAAGACTTGGTTTTATTATATGAAGTGATTATTTGGCGGATCCGCCAAGGGATTTGCCACTATTCAATAAAGTAGCAGATACATAGTTTAATGATTATTCAACAATCAAATACTCAGAGAAAAGCAAAATTTGTACTCAAGAAGATTCACATTACTCGTATCGGTGAAACGTTGAAAAACTTATTTTTCATAAATCTTTTCATACAGATTTGAAAATTTATGTGTGAAAGAAAACAAAGTGTACATTTTTAGGCAGGAGAGAAATGGGTGTACCTGAGTGTAGCAATGGACAACACTCATAAACGATTCAGGATGGCATTATTACTGGAGTAGAAATTCTGATTTCGATTATGGATAAAAGTGTCCAAGAAGTCACTACATGTACAGATTGGGCCAAATTGGACACTTTTAAAGGGAAACTACTGTTTTCAAACTAGATAGGTAAAACTGATGGCTGTGTTTGAGGGTAAAATTTTATGAAAAACTCAATGGTGAACAACGCATAGTTTCAATAATGATATTAACAATAATAATAATGGTAAAGAAAAACAATGAAATATATTTCTTCAGAGAAGGTGTTCGAAATATCTACCAGCTTCTCCTACACATAGGCGACACCTTTTCTGGAGTAAGAGAAGCAAAACTTTGCATCATTGATGCTTCCAATTCGAATCTAGAATTGGTCGGCAATTTAAAAATGAGATTTTTTAATCTTCTCCTGAGGTAAGAGTCCATGGCCGTTACAGTACTTCATCATACTATCTATCTATTCCCGGATATGATAACTGCAAAAGGGAAATACATGAGTTACCCATGATATCAAAAGATTCGACTCTCAAAAATATCTTTCTTTGGAGGCATCCCAACTTTGTATATGAAGTAAAACTCACTGATATTATCTCCAATATTCTTCAGAAATGTTAGGATATAAATGGAAAACAGACTACATTATTGCTCATTGGAGAACATGTTAAACAGTGAATAAGAAAGTAAATGAGCAGAACTCGTCTTTTTCATATTGACCGATTCACTTATTTTCAATTCAAGGTTATTTATTATGAATGTGAAAAAATCAACAAAACAATGAAATTATTTTTTTTCTGTCACTCAGCAATGATACCACTTGCCCTTTTAACGATTTCTACTGGTAGAAGACAATAATTTCTTGGGAAAGAATAAAAAAACTAAAACCTCCTGAAAATATTCCAATTCCAATTCAAACAATGATTGTCGTTTGACTAAACTGACTTTTATTCGCCATGGAAGAGAGCGGCGAGTTTTATTGACATGTATAATCATTTTTGTCAAAAAATGATACTCAACTCCTTTCCTGTTTGATTTTCTGATGATAACATATATATCTCATAGGAGGTTGCATAACAAGGGTAAATAATTCAACTTGAATATGAAATTGACTTATGTTTTAGATTTTTCATAATGTTTCCTGGGCGAAAATTTGTTTAGAGAGGAAATCGATATTCTTCCTATGGTTGAAATTGCAGCCTAATTCAAGTCTCGTCAATTTTAAGTTCCATAATGGAAATAAAATATGGGTAATTATCAAGAATCTAGCGTTCATAATGGTAGTTTTTAAATATCAACTAGTAGATCACGTTACGAAATCAACTACGAAAATAACTCAATACTCATAGATGCGGCCTGAATGAAGCTATAATACGTAGGAGTTTCGGTGTCTGAGAATTCAATTGAATATTAGACTTCATGAAATGATGATGGGATTCGGAATGAAGAGGCAAATCAAGTACACTGTGCTACATCCACTGCCGTGGATGTAGACGTGAATCTCCACCCATACAAATAAACCCTTCAACGTCTGCACCTGAATATCCATTGTTATCAAGTGTGTTGCCTTTTCCAAAGTTTGCTGAGAATTATGTTTACTTAGTGAATCGTCTGAGTTTGAAGTAGCTTTTCTTTACTTTCAAATATCCAATTTGTGTTTTGCTCCAAACGTTTTTGGTGTTAATAACTGTTTGTTGCATGTTTGACATGCATTGACCTATTTCCCTCAATTTTTGAGGATATAAATGGCACATGCATACATTCTGGGTTTCAGTGCTTGCGTCACCTTTTTATGAAAAATATTCATTTCCTTAAATCAATAATCAATAAAATTTTCTTTATAGTTCCAACTCACTGAGACATAACAATCGTGAAATAAACAATTAACTTGCTAATAAAAAAATATTCGACTAGTAAAAATTGAGGTAATTATTTCAGAGTGTGATATGTTTGCGTTTTAGCTGCAAAAAAACCTGAGAAAAATTTCTGCACCACCTTGACGAGGAAGTCTTCAGTAAGTAAGCTATTTTGTCCACTACATAGAAGAATAACCAGTTGAACCATGTTCCTACAGCTGCTGCATTGAAACTCTACTCATGAATCAGTACTTGATCCGGAATAAAAAAATACTGCACGATATATAAAATAATGATCATTAAAAATAATAAAATAATTGAAAATAGCATCTTTTCAAGAGAGAGGCCGCGGGCGTCGAAATTCAGGGGAAAAGGGAATTATCTCGGTTTACAATTTTCCGTATAACCCCGAATCTCCGATACTCTTTCACTTTAGACCTAACCTAATCTAACCTAAAATAAACTCAACGAAATTGCAACCTTTCTTCATTACGTGTGGCACATCATTTATGGGTCAGCCTTTAGTTCGACGCTTCGTTTCCGGACTCATTTCTCATCATGGAATGCTGTTCGATAAAAACAAAGGAAAATCAATTTTATTGATGGTATGAATGTTCTGGTTGGTGTTTGGGTTATGCCATTGAAGACGGCTGCTGCAGTTGCACGTTTGGAGATTGTAACCTAAGAAGACCACGGCAAAACCCGAAAACCAACTAAAACATTTCCATAATAATTTTCGGAAAAAAATTATGAGGAACTTTCTAAAACAACTGAAAAGAGTGAACAATTTTCAATATAATGAAAATCAAGGAAGGCTATTTTCCGGGTTTTCTGGCCGTAGTCTGCAGGTTTTTATGTCTGACGTTTGCCTGTCATGAATATTCATTGTCATGAATGATAATAAAAGCTGGCTACCTCTCCTTAGAAGTACACGAATTCGAATAGATGATACAAATAATAACGTTATAAATAGAGAACCCAGTACGGAAATAGTAGTTAATGCGTTGGATACAATAGGAACCAGAGCACCAGCTCGGGTATTGCCACCGTTACCATATCGCCTTTGGAAATGTCTACCGCAGCAGAAGACAAAACGTCAGGCACAGTTATCTCCGGCTGTAAAACTTTACATTCTTCAAAAATCAAGGAATTATTATTTCACCTGATGATGTTATTGTCGTATTCCATGAATCCATTTTCTCACCATCAATTGCAATACTAGATTCACATGATAGATATATATGTTTCTAAATCAATCTATCCCAAATTTGACGGTATTTGTGAATATTTTCTCTCATGAATTATCTCAACTAATAATGTTTAGATGACTTTCTGACACAGACTATTTTTGCAAAGCTTATCTAACACTATTCAACATGCACCTTATATATGTTCCAATCTGGTTCCAGATTTATCATGCTTTGAAAAATAATAAATCAGTCTGAAAGAAGTTCCTGAAGTGTAAACGAATTTATTAACCAAAACCTAATCTTGCCACTCAATATTTTCTATAGAGAAGTTCTGTATTTCACAAAAAAATTTCTATACGAGTATTTTCAAAAGCGCTAATAGCTTCATTTCTCTGAATTTTTCTTTTGATATCATATGTGCGACAACACCTTGCCGAGAGCTAGTCTTTGACGACCGATGCATGAGCCATTCAATTCAGTATCTCGGGAGCTTTTGTGTGAACAGTTCAATTTCAACACTTTAGAGGCGTATATTTTCTCCACACCTCATGAAGAATTTTCTTATATAAATTATTCGATATCCTCTCGTGAAGTTGATAACTAGTGAGCTACCTGAAGAAAAAATGATAATCAGAAGCGTTCATCTCGGATGTAGCTCAAATCAGTCAAAAACAGTTTCATGAGGGAAATAATTTTGAATTCAAGTTGGAAATGATCCGATTATAGCTGATGAATTTGCCTAAAAAAATTATTGAGGTCAAAAATCGAGGCTGAACATGACTACGTACTGTGTGAAATATGAATTTAAATAATCTTTTCTGGAAACTTTCACCATCCACCTTTCTTAAAAATTGAAAATCCTAATTGAAATATTTGTAAAGATGGCGAAAAGTACTTTCTTTGGCGGTTCTGCCTTGTAAAAGAATTTCCATAGTCACTCTTGCACACAATTTGAAGGTCAATTTAAAAAAATCGCAAGTGGTGCTGTTTGGTTCCAAAGGAAAGAAAAGCGCCGTCACCAACTCATTTACTATAAGAATTATTAACAGTTCTATTCAATTCGTAAATGGGAGCAAAAATTTGGGTCTTTGGATCGATACTGACCTAAGATTCATAAAGCATGTTAATCAGCTGTGTAAGGACTCATGTAACGTGTTACGGCAGCTATACCCCAGTAGGCACTTGATGTCAAAAAAACTTGAAGTGAATCCATACGAGTCTCTAATATTCTCCTAATTAGCGTATTGAGACATTATTTATGGACCTGCCTTAGATCAGCTCAATGCGTTACGGTTGAAAAAATCTGAATAGTTCATTCAATGTCTCAGATTGGTTGAAAATGAATCAAATGAGTGAAACACACTTCTTTACTGTAACCTATAAAATTCTGCAATCAGGAACACCATTATATTTGCGGAAAAAATTGTTTATTGTAACGAAAGAATGATTCGTGTAATAAACATCTACTGCTCATTCCAAAACAAAACCGCATTATACACACGTGGTTTTTCATACAATATAACAAAACTATACAATAGGTTACCCCATGAACTCAAAGACCTCAGTTTGAGAAATTTCAAAAAACGTTTGAAAAATAAGGTAATGATGTCTTTACTATCTGATGACTCTTGCAATGATTTTTGGCACATGTACAAACAGGCTTCAATTCTAACGATATGAAATTATTTAATTATACAACCACTTTACTTATTAATATTATTATCATTATATTTTTTCACCTACTCGTTGTATATATTATACTATACTTATACAGATATATTAATATTGAAGGTTTTCGTGATCTTATAGAATAAGTGTGTAAGTCCAAAGTTGGGTTTAAAAGCAGCTTTAATAGTTGAACCCCGCCCATTCATCGTTCTTGTTAAACATGCATTTGTAAACCACTGAATATAAAGGCATCTTATCATTATTATTATCAACCCTGTATTGAGAATACGCATTTTGATAGCACCGAAACTAAGAATAATTTTTCTGTCATGCTCATTTCATTGTGAGATGAAATATGAAGATTCCTTCATCGAAAGAGTTTCATTATCATCGTACAGAAGAGTGAAAAGGACGCGATAGGAATCGCATGTTTGAAGATGAGCCCTCGTTAATCCTTACCTCGCACAAGTTTTAACTCATGAGGATTGTCGTTACCAGATTTCAACTGCAAGAAGTACTCACAATATATGTGTTTTTCACTGAAATATTGACACAATAGCCCATTTAATGGAACTCTATACAGCTTTGTGTAGATAAAGTTTGATCTGAAGCAAACTCATTCAACGTTTACCCAATTACTGGTATTTTCAGTAGAAGAAAAAAATAGTATCCACAAGTGACAATTGCATCAGATACAGTCGAGAACTTATTATATTTCACTTTGAGACATCCATAAATATATCAAAATTATACTAAACCAAGTTCTTCATCGAGTTCTGAGTAAGAAAATTAATATATTTCCCAGCTACCTAGACAGTAGGCTCTAGTAAATGTCTGTCGGAAAACAACTACTTCCCTAGCTAATACCACGCTGGATATGGAATAATATCCGACAGACATTTATGCAAAAAACCTCACAGAGGTTCGTCTTGCACAGATGTTTCTCGTTCATCCAGCAGCAAGACCATGTTGAAATTATTAGAATAGATCACCTGCAGACCATGGTTTCGAGCTATTACCTCGCATCAGTACAGGAAAGATCACACCCAGACACCAAAGTGCATTGAACTTGATTAATTCCAACACGGCTCCGCTACATATATGAAGGCAACGAGGCTGCTGTGACTCCATTGCAAAGGAGAGTGCTGCAAGCAGTTTCATTGGACCAGAACCTGTCATTGGCATCGCTTTAGGTTTTGCCAAACATAGATTGAACATCTTGATGGCAAAAAGATTTATGGACTTCTAGCAGAATCATCCAGGATTGGCTCACTCCAAGGCGTTTATTCACCCTTCGAAGCGTGATACCAAACAGTTGTTGGACTACAGTAGGGATGAACTACGATGTCTAACAGGCCTTCTTACAGGACAATGTCATTTGAATCATCATATGCAGAGGCTCAGACTGTCGGAAGACAGTGTGTGTCACTTCTGTTTGGAAAATGATGAAACAGCAGAGCACATACTTTGTGCCTGCCTCGCTGTGGACCGAATCAGGTTTTTAGAGTTCTTACCATTTGACCTGAACGAGCACTCACCATACAAACTAATCGGCTTCGTTAAGAAGCTGGCTTTATTTCGTCGAGTGTGAATAGGTGTGAGCCACAATAAACTCTTGCGGGTTGCGGTGGAGGGTCCAATAGACCCACTCACTTTGGACCTAACCTAACGTAACCTACATATATGAAACCTTAGCCTAAGAAATAAATTATTGACTGGTAACGAAGCCCCAAGTAGGGAAGAAATACCCCATGTACCAAAACTCTCACAGAAATCAAAATTGAAAACTTTCGAGGAGAGACACATGCGTATAAGAGAATAAATATTTCGAAATGACATTTCGAAAAATTAATCTCTCCCAACTACTTACACAGTAGGCTCTGGTAAATGTCTGTCGGATACAACTACTTTCCCGGCTAACACCACACAGATAGAGATACCTCACAGAGGTTAGTCGCGCACGCGTTTCTTGTTCATCCAGCAGCAGGACTATGCTAATCTTATTCAAGTAGATCACCTACACCGGTTTCGAGGTGTTACCACTCATCAATATAGGAAATATCCCACTCAGACAGCAAAGTGCCTGGAACTCGATTAATTTCAACACGACTCCGCTGCATATGTGGGATATTTTTTCCCTGCTTGGGTCTTCGTTCACGAAAGTTTAATATATATGTAGCGGAGCCGTGTTGAAATTATTCGAGTTCCAGGTAGTTTGCTGTCTGAGTAGGATTTTTCCTGTACTGCAAGAGGTAGTACCTCGAAACCTACTTGAATAATTTCAGCATGATTCTGCTGCTGTATGAACAAGAAACATCTGCGAGACTTACCTCTGTGAGGTACCTTGCATAACTGTCTGTCGGATATACTACTCAACAAGGTATTAACCGGATAAGTAGTTGTTTTCCAACAGACATTCACCAGAGCCTATTGTAGAGGTAGTTCATTTCATTATACAGTGTCATCCTCAAAGAATGCACCATATGGGAAACTTATTTATTAAGGGTTTTTCGTCAAAAAGTTGTATCTGATAAAAGTTTTGAATCCCATAAAACTGAACATGCACCAACAAAATACAGCGAATCACACGTAATATATGTGGAACCTTCAAATATTTGATTTTGAGACAAGAATAAAGTACTCTCATTTTTTAAAAAGTTGTTCATCTTAAGAAAATACATCTAGATTTGAAGTCATGGCCATCTGAGCGAAGATTTATTTTTAACCCATTTTTTTTTATGGTGACTACGAAAAATAAATTGGATAAAACGATAAATAGACAGCATCCTGTATACGACGGTTTATTTTAAAAGCCTGCAATATTACAAATTACACAACACTTGTGTTGACTCCGGTCAATTTTTTTGAAGAGTAAAATAATTTTCAAAGTTTTTGGTTATTTTTATTCTTTGTTAACACCGAAAATGACTCCAAATTATACTGTATTGTTACATGAACTTAATATTCAATAATATCACATCACAAAACATCAAAGTGAAATGGGTATCTTGGAACAAACTGGAGATTATTTTGGAGAATTATTTTGGACAAGAAAATCTCCAGAAAACCAACGATTTTGTTTTGAAATATCTATTTTATTTTGATGTTTTGTGATTTGATATTATTGATCATTAAGTTCTTATTACAAAACAGTATAATTTTGAGTAACTTTCAGTGTTAACAAAAAATAAAAATAACTTGCACCAAAAATTGTGAGAATTATCTTACACTTCAAAAAAATTGACCGTGGTTAACAGCATAGTTGTGTAATTAGTAATATTACAGGCTTTAAAAATAAACCATCGTATACAGGATGCTGTCTATTTATCGTTTCACCCATTTTTTTTTCTCGTAGTCCCCATTTAAAAAAATGGGTTAAAAATAAATCTTCGCTCAGATGGTCATGACTTCAAATCTAGATGTATTTTTTAATGCTGAACAATTTTTCTAAATAACATTTCCCGAGATTTTTCAAAATAAGGGTACTATACTCTTGTCTCAAAATCAAATATTTGAAGGCAGGCTACTCGTATATTACGTGTGTTTTACTATATTTTGTAGGTGCATGTTCAGTTCTAGGGGATGCACAAACTTTTATCACGAATAACATTTTGTCGAAAAACCCTTAAATAAGTTTTCCATATGGTGCAAACTTTGGGGATGACACTGTATCTGTATCTTTCCTCGATAGCTTGCATTTTTGAACTTTCTGGACATTTTCACCTCACACAAACATTTTTTGACAAGCGAAATTGTTGAATACAAGTTATTGACAAATACTTAATTGTTCTTCGAAAACTACTTTCAATTAATTTTATGAGGTGAATTAAAATGTTTACCCTTCTCATGAATGAAGTTCTTTTACAATATTTATATTTTCAAGAATGTGGAATGTGAAAATTTTCGGAAAGAATGATGATTTTATTTTTTTTGTGTACCTAGACCCTTACTTTGTACCTATAATTTTTTCTAGTTATACTTCTTCCGTGGTGACGTTACCGGTTTGAGTTGAACTTGTCATTCATAATGTTTCAGTTTCGTTACTCAAGGGATAGTGAAAATATTTGTGAAAGTGGAATATAACATCAATATAGGTCAATTCCTACTTCATTATTGAGATCATTAACAAATGCTTTTTTCTGTGACGGGAAAAAAGTTGACATTTTATCTCTGATGACAGGTAACAAAATGTCACTTTTTATGAAATTATTTTTTCCCCGGGAAAAAAATGAGTACTTTTTTCACACGTTGGCACGTTTGACTTTTTACTATAACCTCAAGTTAATGTCTTGATAAAGGAAATAAACATTCCTGAAAGCTCGACCATATAACAAAGAGTATTCTTTAAACAACAGCCCAGTAATTTTGACTGCATCCTCAAGAATATTTCGTATTTCTGTTTAACTAGTCAGTCAAGACTACCCTTCGCTTTCTCTCTCTCTCTCTGTATATATATATATATATATATATATATATATATATATATATATATATATATATATATATATATATATATATAATAATTACTTCTTGATCATTCCCATATTGTTTTCAATTTAAGAGCCACCGGTAGACAGCTGTTTCAGCCTATTGGGCATCGTCAGTACCGGGCAGGCGGTCCTCGATTGAAGACAAAATGAGAAAAACCAAGAAGGTACTTGATAAAAATAGCTGCGTAAACGCAAGCGAAACATAAGTGGAACCACCTATTGATGTGACACCCAAGTCAACTTGCCAAGTTTTTTATGTCAGTGTTGGTGGTTTGACCAATCAACAGACAACTGCGGTAGCAGAAATTTGGAAAGCTAACCTGAAATGCCATCGGAAAACGAATCCACATGTTTCTAGAAATTATATTTAATCGAGGAAGGTTAATGCAGTCAATATATATATATATATATATATATATATTATATATATATATATATATATATATATATATATATATATATATATATATATATATATATATATATATATATATATATATATATATCAGCTTCGCGTCGGGAGACAACACAAACCCGAGCTAAAAAAATCTAATACTTTTTTATCTTGTATAATAAATAACTCTTTTATCAGTTTCATCTGTGAGAGGAAAACAATGTGTGTTACAATTTTCGTTATTTCGTATTTTGTTAATGAATATCATAAATCAATTCATCACTCACAACTCGCCCTCCTGATGCAAATTAACGGTAGCGTTTACTGATAGACATTTGATCAATTATGTTTAATGATCCATAATTTTATTTCACAGAGGTCAGTATAATCAAGTACGTAGCTAACTGCAACTTTTTCCGCTGATATCTACACTCGCACGGTTATTAAGGAATACATTTCGGAAATATTCTGGTAAACATGGATTTTGGTTTTTCAGGTTTGACTCTGTAGTAGTGTAGAATACCATTATAAGGACTCTGAAGCATCTGATGATGAGTTGTTTTAGGTGTTCATTGTGCAAGAGGTATATGCCTGGAGTTCATTGTGTTTGAATCTACCGTATTTGTTCACGAAATTATTGTGATATGTGAAAACATACGGTGAATCATGTGGAAAGTTAGTCGTCAAACTCAAATGTTACAGTATGTCCCAGTCAAAGGACAACTTTCCAGAGGACAAATATTTGAAGAGAAAATTTAGTTGGTCATGTTTGTTAAAGAACTTTTTTTAAACATCTGCAGATTTATTTCACAATGTATACAATATAAGCCATAAACTATGGGTTTATACAGTATGTATGTATGGGAAATGTACTATTTCGATTCTTGTTGGTTCTTATTACTGCAAAGAAAACAAACGCACTTTTTATATCCTTAAAAAAAGGTACGTGCCTTCTTTGTTTCGAACTTCATGACAATTAAACATTGTTAATTGACGCTCCGAAGGAACCGTTATTTCATTCACCTTCCAAATTATAAATCGATTCCAAGTTATTACATTGGCGCAGTCGGTAATAATTGAAGCTAAAATGTCCATTGGCAGGTTACAAAAATTCAAGATGGGCAAAAAAATGAAACGCGAATGTAATACGGAAAAAATAATATTTCAAGGCCAACAAAATACCGATCGAGTTGAAAACAGTTACACTTATCAGAGCTGTGGAAATTGAAACACTTGATTTGATTACGGATTTATGTAGTCCAAGTAAACCAGAAGAAAAATCATATTTAGATCTGATGGATATTTTGAACCACCATTTAACAACAATTCCGTCGGAAATTTTGGAAAGGTACCAATGCCGGCAACGAAAACAAGAAGAGGGTGAGTTTTTTTCAAGGACCAAACACAAGTACTACAGTAAAATCTTTAAGGTGCTATCAGAGCGGTGCCTGTGCGAAAGTAGTTATTGACATTGGATTTCAATCGCTGGAGATTAAATTATTTGGAAAAACGTTCTCAGGAACTTTATTCCACAAGAACGCAGTTCTCCAGTTCTTCCAGTACTACAAGGAAATCCTTAAGGTTTTTTCAGAGCGGTGCCTGAGAGGAAGGAGCGATTCAGATTGTATTTGGAAAACTATATATAGATAACTATATATAGATTGAATCCATTTGGAAAAACGTTCTCAGAAAGTTTATTTCACATAAACGCAGTTCTCCAGATGAAAGAGTTATCAAACAGTGAAGTTCGAGGTGTACTTAGTTAAACCTCAAAACGATAAGCAGCCACAGTCCGTCGCGTATTTCTGATACGTACCGTTCTTGGTGGAATTAAATGTGCCAAGTCACTTGAACACTTTGAAAGTATCTATAGAGGAGAGACAAATCTCCATCTTTCTTTGATGTTCCAGACCATCAAGGTTGCGTGTGATGTTCGTGTCTCCAATCAGGCATATGGCTCTATTCTGGATGGAATTCAGCAGCTTCAAGGTATCCTTAGGGACAGAGCTACATACATGAGAACAATATTCCAAAGAAGGTCTTACCTGGGCTTTATAAAGCATCAAAAATTGCTGAGGCGTGTACAGTTTTCTGGCCTATTTCAATATATGTGATGACTTTGGAGAAATTAGCAAATTTGCAAATAATTTGGAGGATCGGCTTCGAGATCAACTAGTATTTGAGTAAAAAAAACTAATCAATGCAGTTCATTGTATGATTTTCATTATAAAAGGGTTTTACAAAAACCGCGACACGTGTTTCGCTATACAATAGCTTCCTCAAGCATAAACTGAGTTTATGCTTATGAATGTAGGAACCAACAACTTTACACCAAGTTAGTCCAGCGAATAGGAAAATGAAAAAAATCTGGTCCAGGACCGTCTAATCGCCGGAAATCAAATATCCCTTGCAGACACTGCGGAAGAATGAATTATAGAAGTTATTTATGTCATTTCAAACTTGCTAAATGTGATGGATGTGAAGGAAAAGGACATATAAGTACAATTTGTGAAAAAGAAAGACAAAAATGTTTTGAAGGACACCGTTATAGTAAGGCATAAAATATACTAGCTTTTTCGAAAACCATTGATGATAAATATGATTCGGATGACAGTTTAGACATGTTTGATATTAGAACTGCAAATGAAAAACCAGTTGAAGGTAAATTATGTATTAATGATATACCATCAAGTATGGTATTACAGGGTCACCTGTAAAAAAATTTTATGAACGAAAATTTAAAAATATGTTTCGACATAAATCCGAATTAACTTGGGAATCATATTTTGGTAATTTATTGAATATTGTTGGTTATATGTATATATCACAGTTTTGTATAATACAAATTTTCAGATGTTTTCAAAGAAGGTCTTGGCGAATTCAATGAAGGGACAGCTACATTGCATTTGAAAGATCATGTTCGTCTTGTTTTTATGAGGCACGTAACATAGCGATAGCATTACAAGAAAAAGTCGTTAATGAATTAATTACACTAGTAGAAAGTAATATTTTACAAATTATTGAATATAGTGGATGGGCCTCCCATAGTACCTATCCTTGAAAAAAATTGGTGAAGTGAGGATTTGTGGTGATTTCAAAATTATCCTAATTACCAATTCACACGTTGATCGTTATCCCATCCCGAAAATAGAACATTCATTCGCTGCACTGCAAAATGATTAATATTTTAGTAAAATTGATTTCAAAGAATAACTGTTATGACTTTTACAACGTGGCTATTTTTTGGCGATATATTGATAACGGAAAAGTCTATTGAAAACATTTAAAAAACGTATGCAAGGTTTTTGATGAATTGAATTAATGTGGGTTCCGATGTGGGTGAGATTAAACAAATTATCTTTTTTCCAAGAAAAAGTTACTTTTTTGGGATAAACTATTGATAAACATGGTTTATCAACCTCTCAAGATGAAATTCAGGCAATTTTGAACGCACCGGTCCTCTCAAATATAACTGAACTCAAATCATTTTTGGGCGCTTAGTTGATTTTTATGAAAAATTCATTGGGAATCTATGTGAAAAATTGCATCCATTATTCGCATCATCAAAAAAGATAATAAATGGTGTTGGAAAAATGAACAAAGTAATAGTTTTGAATTAATTAATTAGCATTGACGTCAGACAGACTATTAGTACATTATGATCAGAATTTACCGGTAAATTTAGCATATGACGCGAGTTTTTACGCAATTGGAAGTGTTCTTTCCCAATTGTACCCAAATTGTGATGTTGAACCAATTACTTATGCGTCAAGAACTTTATTCAACATTGAGAAGGCTTATAGTCGATTGAATAATAAATCTGGTGCTATACTATTTTGTGTAAAACATTTTAATGATTTCTTGTGCTGCGGTGGATAAGGCATCAATAATTATTTTTGGGAATGAAAAAGGAATGCCTCCCTATGAAGCCAATCGTTTGCAAAGATGGAAAATCATTTTAAGCACTTATTTATTTATTTATTTATTTTCAGTTGAATAAAAAACGGAACAAACTCAAAAAGAATATTCACAAGTGATGAGGTGAAAATAACAATGAATGATTTGATTGTTATAAATAATATGCAATATCGTGTTATGAACAGTGCAGTGCAAATCACAATAGTCAGATATGAAAATGATGATTGTTTGAACGTTTGAGAGATGTGGTGAAGGTTGCGAGAGAATTCAAACAGATGTCAATTTCTATTAATTTGAATTCAAGTATACTTGAATCAAAAAAAAATTATGCAGATGCAATGTCTCGCCTACCTTTGAGTTCAGTTGAGGAAGAAAAATATGACTATTCGGATTTTTCTCATATTGAATGAAATTTCCCAATAGATTATCCGCCAAGTGGCTTCGTATACAAAAAAGATATAAATTTTTGGATGTACCCGTTACTACGTGGTAGGAAATCATAATGAAGAAAAGTGAAATGAAACTTTATACAGGCTGATTCACGGTGGATGGCACATTAGACGTTTCTGGTGAACCAGACAACGGATCACTTTGAAAATTTAATGGATGGCATATTCGGACATTCTCTAGCCAACTAAAATATTTTCGACAATGCGGTGTTGCCGCTTCTATTAGAAAGCAGTAGCAACTTTGATTTTTCAAATGGAACACTCTGTATATAATATTATTTTTGGAATCTCCAACAATTGCCCGACAACTTTTCTTGATATTTCTCTATACCTATCTGTTACCGTTTTCGAAATAAAAATTAATTTCAATTTTTTTCTTCGAAAATCATGACTTCTAAAAATGCCGATATCTTTTAGTTAAGAAGTATTGTGATATCGAAATTTGGTTTGGAGTTAGGTGATACTTGGACACTTCCCACACGTCAGCCTAATCTCCGTTACTTCAATACAGGGTGGTAAAAAAATACAGTTTTTTCGTTTGCTTGAAAAAGTTGCTGAAATTTGATTATTTTAAATGGAACACCCTGTATATTATTGAAAATTCGGAAAGCTGCTGAAATTTGCTTTCTTTCTATGTATCATACCTATACCTAACTAGTCAAGTTTCGGACTTATGAACATTTATTTGTGAAAATGTCCCTTCAGAATGGTATTTCCATTCGGTATTTGGTAAGCAGGCCATGATTACTATTTGACAGTAGCGTTGTGACATTCTCCTAATAATATCGACATTTTCGTCACTTCAGAAATTGCAAATACCTTCAAAACGATGGAACAAAACTATTCAAACGAAGTTCTTATGAATTTGTTTATTATTTTTGGACAGTGTGACAAAATTATCAGCAGAACATGTAGAAAGTTCAATGAAATGTATCCGAATCTACCGCCAATGAACCTCAAGAAATTTATACGAATTCAGAACAATTTCAATATGTTTGGATAAACATATTGAAGCACCAAGAAACTTGAAATTGGAAATATTGATATGAATAATTATAAAAAAGTAAAACAATCATGTGGAATATTTCAAAATATGTTCGAATCGCTGGCCGTTCACTTCCAAGCACTTTAAAATGCGGGTGTTGACTGCTTTCGTGGTGGCAGATCTGATTTCATTGGGATCCAAATCTTCAAATGTTTGGGCAATCCTTTCTAACAATTCATCTCTCGAACGCACGGGTATTTTGTAAACTTTTTCTTTGAACATTCCCCACAAATAAAAATCTAATGGATTAAGATCGGGTGATCTCGCTGGCCAATTCCATGGTCCCAAGCGCCTCATCCACCGATCGTCAAATAGTCTATCCAGTTCTGCGCTCACTTCTCTTGTGCAATGTGCAGGAGCTCCGTCTAGTTGGTACCAACAGTTTCGATAATCTTCGAGTGGCAGATTATCCACGAAACTGTCTACAGTATTCTCCAAAATATTCAGGTAGCTTCTGGATGTTAATGACTCCTCGTATATCACGTACCTCAATTTGTTGACAATCAACATGCAGAAGACATTAAAACTAAATTTTTCTTGAAATCCGGCTTCTTTTGTGACGTGAGGATTTTCACTGGACCAATAATGACGATTTTTTCTATTGAAAATCCCTTCTCTCGAAAATTTCGATTCATCAGTCCAAATAATTTTATTTAAAAAAAGTGGATCTTCTTGAATGCGTGTCAACAACATTTCACAAAATTCTACTCTCTGTTGAGGATCTTGAGGCTTCATTGCTTGAATTTTGGTGAATTTATAATCATGCATTTTATGTCTTCGCAAGATTCTTTGAACCGATGAATATTTTATACCCAAATCTTCTTCAGCACTTCTTATCGATGACTCGGGAAATGCGTGAAAATATGCTAAGACATTAATCTGGTTGTCTTCGAAAGTTACGGGTCGAGGCAAGTTTCTTGGTGCTTTTAAAGTTGATCCAAATGCATTGAAATTGTTCTGAATTCGTATGAATTTCTTGAGGTTCATTGGCGGTAGATTCGGATACATTTCATTGAACTTTCTACATGTTCTGCTGATAATTTTGTCACACTGTCCAAAAATAATAAACAAATTCATAAGAACTTCGTTTGAATAGTTTTGTTCCATCGTTTTGAAGGTATTTGCAACTTCTGAAGTGACGAAAATGTCGATATTATTAGGAGAATGTCACAACGCTACTGTCAAATAGTAATCATGGCCTGCTTACCAAATACCGAATGGAAATACCATTCTGAAGGGACATTTTCACAAATAAATGATCATAAGTCCGAAACTTGACTAGTTAGGTATAGGTATGATACATAGAAAGAAAGCAAATTTCAGCAGCTTTCCGAATTTTCAATAATATACAGGGTGTTCCATTTAAAATAATCAAATTTCAGCAACTTTTTCAAGAAAACGAAAAAACTGTATTTTGTTACCACCCTGTATTGAAGTAACGGAGATTAGGCTGACGTGTGGGAAGTGTCCAAGTATCACCTAACTCCAAACCAAATTTCGATATCATAGCACTTCTTAACTAAAAGATATCGGCATTTTTAGAAGTCATGATTTTCGAAGAAAAAAATTGAAATTAATTTTTATTTCGAAAACGGTAACAGATAGGTATAGGGAAATATCAAGAGAAGTTGTCGGGCAATTGTTGGAGATTCCAAAAATAATATTATATACAAAGTGTTCCATTTGAAAAATCAAAGTTGCTACTGCTTTCTAATAGAAGCGGCAACACCGCATTGTCGAAAATATTTTAGTTGGCTAGAGAATGTCGGAATATGCCCTCCATTAAATTCTCAAAGTGATCCGTTGTCTGGTTCACCAGAAACGTCTAATGTGCCATCCACCGTGAATCAGCCTGTATGTTTTTACCACTATTATTTGTAAACGGCAGTAACGTTAGTTACAAATAAAAGTGGTAAAAAACATACAAACATTCATTTCTCTTTTCTTCACAAAAAATATACTTTGTTGAAAAGGATTCATGGTTTATGCTTACGAGGCTGGCCGGATAGTGTATCCCAGCAGCATAAATTATTTTATACCAGACGAGATCAATTACATTTAGAACATGGATGCGCCTTGTGAGGTTATAGGATAGTTATACCTCAAAAACTACAACCATACTTCCTGAAATGAATTCATTTGAGTCCATGGGAGTAAGTCGTTGTGAAAAAATGGCTCGTTAATATTTTTGGTGGCCGCTTTTAGACAGGCAGATCGAAGACTTGTGTAGAAAATATGACGCTTGTGATCATGTGAGAAGAAATCCTGAAGAAACGATTCTACATCCATGGCCTTATGAAAATACTCCTTGGAGTAGATTACATTTGGAATTTCTAGGCTAGTTTTTGGAAATGAATATCTAATAATGACTGACTCCTACACTAAATAGCATGAGGTCCATAAAATAAATGCTCATATAACTAAAGATGTTATAGTGAGAATTATTTCCACGTTTTGTTTACCTACAAAAATAGTTTCGAATAATGGTCTTTCTTTTTCATCTCACGATTTCAAAATTTTTACACAATGTAGAGGAATCAGATGACTGGATTTGTAACTGTACCACCATTTGTAACTGTAAAATGATCTCAAAAACTTTACAAAACATACATAAAACAGATATGGGTCTGTAATTCTCTATATGTGCCTTTTCACCACTTTCGTATACAGGACATACTTTAGCTAATTTTCAAATATCTGAAAATGTTCCATAAATAAAAAATCCTTGTTAAGGGTTTAGCTGATGTCCTTGCACAATTCTTTAATGGAAATGATGGAATCATATCTGGACCTGATGTCATTTTGCCCTTCAGTTTTTTTTATTGCAGATATAACCTCATTTTCCTAAGTGGGATGGAAGTGAATATGGATATTATTGTTGACTGTGCAAACACTATATAATAATAATAATATTCATTTGTAGTTCCTTATTATATATAAATACAATAAATATTCAATCTATAAAAATGATGAAAAAACTACAAATAAGGCTAGAAACAACATGTACCGGAAGGGTACTGTTGATCTCAGTTTTAGCCTTGAAGGAAAGAAAACTAAACAAGAGGAAAAACAAAGAAAAAAAAAAGAGAAGAAAAAGAGAAAGGGGAGAGGAACGAGGGAAAGAAAACATGTTAAATGTTATTACTGAAAATTTTTCAGAAGTATAAAATCTATGAAATCAATGGCTTTCTGATTGAGCAGCGATGAGATATTTTTTGTAATAGCACTTAAATGAAGAAACTTCACTAACTTTATATTTTTGTGAAATATTATCATACAAACTATATACATAAGTGAAGGATCGTCGATATGGAGTGGTTCGATGGGGCGGAGGAGAAAGTAACCCTTTAAACGTCAAATTTAGAGTATTTATGTACATCGCTACGAAATCTTATTTTGTCATACAAATATGATGGACATTTGTTAATCAATATTTTATGAAAGAGAGTAGCCGAGTGTAAAACACGTCTATTTTCCATAGTTAACCAATTGGTTTCCTTTAAGTTTATATGAAATTCTGTCACATTTTCTAATATCATATATATATATATATATATATATATATATATATATATATATATATATATATATATATATATATATATATATATATATATATATATATATATATATATGATATTAGCAAAGTTTCGGCAAAGTCTCATTTGCCATCTTCTGGTGATGTCTGGTTTTTTTCAAGTAGACTGATTAATTCGAACTCTGTGTCTCAATTTATAGGGATGGATGTTTCCCTTTACCTGCGTTGCTGCCACTACCTGTGTTTGCTCGACTACCTGTTTTGGTCTTATTACCTGAGCTGCCTCTCCTGTCTCTGTTATTGTACCTGTATTGTCATGTACAGAGTTTTGCCTCTGGAGTTGAGCAGTCTGATTGCTTGTGCGAAGTGATAAAACGGATCTCCATGTTGATGGTAATCTTTACGCATCATCCCTCTTATTCATATTATTAGGTCGTTTTTCAATTTCGATTGCCTCTCTGATTGTTCGTGAGTAAAAGTTTTCGTTGCTTGCTAGCATTTTTGTGTTGTCGAAATTGATGTTATGTCCTGTTTGAAGTACGTGTTGGAAGAGAGAAGACGTGGTGACTTTTCCCTTCACTGCTAGTTTGTGTTCATCTTTGCGAATGTTGATTCGTCTGTTGGTCTGGCCGATGTAAGTCCTGTCACAATCATGGCATGGTACTTCATACACTCCTTGTGATTCCAGTGGTATCTGATACTTGGGATTACGAAGCATGGACCTTATTGTTCGTTCTGGTACGAACGAAGTTGATATGTTATGTCGGTGAAGAATTCTGCTGATTTTATCTGTTGTTCCTGCAATATATGGTAGTGTGGTTGTTATGACCGGTGTATCTAGAGTTTTTTGTTGTTTCCGTGTGGTCTTGGCAGCCGCTTTTATACTTCTTTCTGAGTAGTTATTCATTTGTAGAGTTGTTTCGATGGTGTTCAACTCTTGTTGTCTATGATCGTTGTCTGTCAGCCTCCTCGAACGTGTAATGAGTGTTTTTGCCACCGCGTGAATTTGTTTTGGGTGGTGGTGTGAATTTGCGTTTAGGTACCTGTTCGTGTGTGTTGGCTTTCGATATACCGTGTGACCTAATGTTTCGTCTGGCTTTTTCACAATCAGTACATCGAGAAATGCGAGCTGGTTGCCTTCTTCAACTTCTTGGATGATTTCTCTCTTGGAATCAGATGTCTTTTGATTTCGTCGTCGATAGAAGAATTATTGATGGCAGTTTTTGTGGTTTTCTCTAGATAGGTAGTTGGATCTCTAACTATTTTCTTGTAGGCTGGATCCGTAGTTTCATCATTTTGGATTCATAATCTATGGTGTTTAACACTACTGTTGCATTGCCCTTGTCTGCTGGTAGGATGATGATATCCTCATTCTCTCGTAGATTTTTCAGTGCTTGGTATTCCTTATGGGGTATATTTCTGGTCGGCGGTTTTGCATTTTTGAGTACGTGTGCAATCATCACCTTGGCGGAACATTGCATCAAAAACACTTACTTCATCTATAACGACCAACGATACAGACAAATTGAAGGGGCACCAATGGGCTCGCCACTATCACCCGTTGTTGCCAATCTCTTTATGAAAGAAATCGAAACCGAAGCAATAGCAACGTCACCCTTGAAACCTAAACTCTGGCTGAGGTATGTCGATGACATCTTCGTGATTTGATCTCATGGTCACCAGGAACTTTCCAGGTTTTTTAATCATTTGAATGAAATCCATTCACGCATTAAATTTACGAAAGAAGTTGAAGAAGGCAACCAGCTCGCATTTCTCGATGTACTGATTATGAAAAAGCCAGACGGAACATTAGGTCACATGGTATATCGAAAGCCAACACACACGAACAGGTACCTAAACGCAAATTCACACCACCACCCAAAACAAATTCACGCGGTGGCAAAAACACTCATTACACGTTCGAGGAGGCTGGCAGACAACGATCACAGACAACAAGAGTTGAACACCATTGAAACAACTCTACAAATGAATAACTACTCAGAAAGAAGTATAAAAGCGGCTGCCAAGACCACACGGAAACAACAAAAAACTCGAGATACACCGGTCATAACAACCACACTACCATATATTGCAGGAACAACAGATAAAATCAGCAGAATTCTTCACTGACATAACATATCAACTTCGTTCGTACCAGAACGAACAATAAGGTCCATGCTTCGTAATCCCAAGGATCAGATACCACTGGAATCACAAGGAGTGTATGAAGTACCATGCCATGATTGTGACAGGACTTACATCGGCCAGACTAACAGACGAATCAACATTCGCAAAGATGAACACAAATTAGCAGTGAAGGGAAAAGTCACCACGTCTTCTCTCTTCCAACACGTACTTCAAACAGGACATAACATCAATTTCGACAACACAAAAATGCTAGCAAGCAACAAAAACTTTTACTCACGAACAATCAGAGAGGCAATCGAAATTGAAAAACGACCTAATAATATGAACAAGAGGGATGATGCGCAAAGATTACCATCAACATGGAGATCCATTTTATCACTTCGCACAAGCAATCAGACTGCTCAACTCCAGAGGCAAAACTCGGTACATGACAATACAGGTACAATAACAGAGACAGGAGAGGCAGCTCAGGTAATAAGACCAAAACAGGTAGTCGAGCAAACACAGGTAGTGGCAGCAACGCAGGTAAAGGGAAACATCCATCCCTATAAATTGAGACACAGAGTTCGAATTAATCAGTCTAGTTGAAAAAAACCAGACATCACCAGAAGATGGCAAATGAGACTTTGCCGAAACGTTGTGAAAATAATCCTTATAGGGAGAAAATACACAGAACACGGAGCGAAACCCGAGAAAACAGCTCATCATACTTTATCCGTGAGAATCTTCGAGTTAACTTATTGATAATGAATGACGATGAGGATAAAGCATTTTCAAACTCATGTAACATCTTCGAACACATTTTGTGACATGTTTTGTAAACCTCAAATTCACGTCCTTTTCGATACCTACATTTTTTTGTCACGTTCGTGCGCCATATTACTGTATCACCAATATCAATATTAATATGTCTTTCCACCAAGCTACGATTAGTACCAAAAACAAGCAGATTCAGATGCTGAAATAAGACAAGCTAGATCTTAATTCAATTTTTGATAAGTAGTAGCAACGTCATTAGGGTTAAATGATAGATATAGATGAGGGTCATCCGCATACATATGTGAATTACAATGTTTTGAAACAGGAACTAGATCATAAGTGTATATGCAGAATAATAATTCCGGAGGCACTCCAAATTTAATAAATTCAACGCTTGATTTTCCCTTCGAAGTTTCTACAAACTGTGAATGATCTTTAAAATAGGTTTTAATTGAATTTATAGCAGGTTAAGAGAATCCAATGAAGTTCAAAATTGCAAATAAAATTGGATAACTAATAGTATCAAAAGCTTTGGAGGAGTCTATAAGTATCAAATCAGTCGTGTTACCTTTGTCAGCAGCTTCGAAAATATCATCAGTTATTTTCAAGAGAGCAGTTGTACAGCTGTGTTCTTTACGAAATTCTGACTGGTTGATTGGTAAAATATTGAAGGAATTTAAAATGTAAAAAAATGTTCTACATTTCTATAATTTTCATGATGAATTGCACCGAACACTAAATTATGATCAGAAATGTGAGATGTGTCCTGAGTGCCATAGTGATTAACTGTTGCTTCATTGGATACTATCATAACGTCAAGTAGAGTTGAAGTAATATCAGTGATTCTTGTTGGCGTATCAATTAATTGTTTTAAATTGAAGCTATCAATGCAGTCTGAACATTTTTCTGTATTATTTCCAGTGAGACACAAGAGATCGATATTAATGTCGCCTTTACATATTATTTCATCAGAGTCTGGAACGAATTCTGATAAAGGTAACTCTAGAATATTGAAAAATTCGCCAAATTTTGATGTAGAACCAGGTCTATATAATACTCCAACTGCCATATTTCTCTTATTATATGTTATTCTTATCCATAACTGTTCCAAACAGTTATCAATAAGTTTTTTAATTATATTACTTTTAAAATTAGACCGCAGATATACACCTACCCTCCCGCCTCTCGACTCTCTATCACATCTAATGAACTTGTAACCATTAATTTGAATATGTTCATCTGGTATGGTATCAGAAAGCCATGTTTTAACAACTCCAAAAATATCATAGTTTCCTTGGACAATGAGATCTTTTACATCTGAAAAATGACTAATAAGAGATCTTACATTTAAATAACCAAAAGATATGTATATCATAGATGAGAGTAGAAGAAAGTGAATATATATATATATATATATATATATATATATATATATATATATATATATATATATATATATATATATATATATATATATATATATATATATATATATATATATATATAACTTCCTTCAAAATAATTTTAAACTGTAACGTTTTTCACAAATATTTTATCCAATATTAGACATCCTTTAACCAGTTTTATAAATGTATTGTATCAATGTTCATCCATCATGTTGTGTCCAATATTTTACATGACCACCGTATGAAACATCCTCAAAAAGTTCATCCCTGATGATGGAAACAATTTATTAAATTTCCGAAAGCTTGGACAAACTTTAAGAGTACTCTTTCATTTGCTGCTCAGCCCCATTATTTGTTGGTTCCATATATATATATATATATATATATATATATATATATATATATATATATGATGGAAGAGAAAATAAACCAATGAAAAAATTATAAAAGAAAAATGAGTAATAAGTATGACAATTGAAATTAAATTAATTTGGTTCGTTAACCTGGTTCGTCTCCCGTCTTCTCCAAATCTTCTATTGTTTCCAATGACATTTTTTTGTCATTGTGTTTGACATATATTGAAGTGAGCTAAATTTTGAATACACCCCGCTGAAAAAATTACTGAAGGCATCCACAATATCCTGACGATTCTCTAGTTTGTTTCCTAGGTAGGATCCGGATATTCTTTTGTGTTATTTTTAGAAATAACGTGAGACCAGACTTTGTTAGGATTGCTCATATGAATCTCATATCCCCAGTAGAAAAAAACAGGGTTTCAAATTCACTTCATAATTAAGACAAGAATATTTTCTATTCAAACGCTGTACACAATAAATGAGACATAAAACAGAAAAAAACTCAGGACGGGGAGTTCCATACAGGGTGTAACATAAGTACGTTAGAATATTCAAGTGACGTATTCCTGAGACAATTTTAAGAAAAACGTCTATATGAACTTGTGTCCGAAAATGCTTCATTTCGGACATAAGGGGTGTTGAAATCGAATTTTTTTTGTTCACTTTTTGAAAAAAAGTTATTTGAACGAAATTCGGTACCCGGGGTTTTTTTGACGTGTGAAATCATAATTTCGTATTCATTCTCATGTAACATCTAGAGAGCGCTGTATACGCTGTCAAATTGTCTAACTTTTTTGACAGTGAACTTTTGGTACTTTTCATGAAAAAACCTAATTCTCACACCCTTTCCAAGTAAAAAAGGTACACTTCCTCAACAACGCTGGAGGTGATCGTTTTCGAGATATTTACCATTTTCTATATCGATGCATATCACTTAGCTCCTAGGGCGCTAAGTGAAGTTTCTGAGAACATTACAAAAACTAAGTATGTGGTGGATCTCGTCAAAATAAACAACTGTTTCCTATATAATGTTTAACGAGGAATGATTCGTTTTCGAAAAACAGATTGTTGAAATTTTTCAAAACACGATAGGTTTTTGTCATGAGTTTTTTGCAATTCTAGTTATTTTCATCAAACTTTATACGCAGTATACCCGTACATACTTCTTCTAAACTGAGTATTATCGAACTGATTAATCAATCCAAATAAAAAAAAATTGTCAGGTTTAATTATTCAAGTAGAACGTGCTACATTTCGGAGTTTGTAAAAAAACAATTCGGAAAAGTACTATGTTGTTTATTAGAAAAATAAACATATAAAAATTGAACGAAACAACTATTACAATAACTGTTCAAAGTGACGACCACCAACAGTAATACAAGCTTCTGCTCTCCTCATCAAAGAATTCCGCACCCGCTGAAAAATGCCCGGAGTGTTTCTTATTGTTTCGCAGCAAGCTATGATGCGATCCCTCAACATTCCCTCGTTTTCAATGGGGCTAGCATGAACTAGTGATTTCAGGTGTCCCCACAAGAAAAAATCGACGGGATTGAGGTCCGGTGACCTCGGGGGCCAATGCTCAGTGCCTCCTCTTCCTATCCATCGTTGGGGATATGCTACGTCTAAAAAATTTCTTGGTATCATACTAAAATGAGCAGGAGCTCTATCGTGCATAAACCAACAGTGATTTCGGAGACCAATGGGAACATCTTCCATAAGTTGGGGAAGCTCGTGTTCCAACGAATGTAGGTAGCATTTCCATTCAAACGTACGGGGGAAAATAGGGCCCAATTAAATAATCCCCAACTATGCCTACACATACATTAAAAGAGAATCTGTCTTGGAAATGAGTTTGCGTTATAGCATGTGGGTTATCTTCCGCCCAGATGTTGTTGTTATGGAAGTTCATGATACCATTTCTTGAAAAATTAGCCTCATCTGTGAAGAGGATTTTCGATAAAATTTGCGGATGTTGTTCGACTTTTCTTTAAAGCCATTGAGCAAATTCGATACGTAGTTGGAAATCACGTAGTGTAAGTGTTTGGACACGCTGAATATGATAAGGATATAATTGCTGTTCCTTTAAAATTCTGTAAACTGTAATGTGACTCACATTTAAAGTTTGAACAATTTTTCTTGTACGTGTCTCTGGATGTTTACTAATTTCTTCGAGAACCATGCCGTATGCAAAAACCATATCAGTCATTCCAGTATTCGTAAAGTCGGGCATGATACCAAAAAATCACTTTATAAACTCCAGACTGTGAATTTGTCAATTAATAGTTGAACATGTGACAGCGAACTTCTATTTTTACAAACAAACTTTCATAGCTTACTCCATTTGATTAACTTAATTTGCAAGCGGAAAGTGACAAATATTATTGAAATCAAAATTTACTACAAAGTAATATGCATCGATATAGAAAAGTGTAAATATCTCAAAAACGATCACCTCCAGCGTTGTTGAGAAAGTGTACCTTTTTTAATTGGAAAAGGTGTGGCAATTAGGTTTTTTCATGAAATGTACCAAAAGTTTACTGTCGAAAAAGTTAGGCAATTTGAAATAAATAATGACAGCGTACGCAGCGCCCTCTAGATGTTACATGAAAATGAATATGAAATTATGATTTCCCACGTCAAAAAATCTCCGGGTACCGAATTTCGTGCAAATAACTTATTTTTTGCAAAAGTAATTTTCAAAAAGCAAACAAAAAAATTCAATTTCAACACCCCGTATCTCCATTTTCGGACACAAGTTCATATAGACTGTAGAGTGTATTTGAGAACATACCCATTTAGCTCTTCGTAGACAAACACGTGCTTCTTCTATTTCGTCGCACCAAAATATTTTCAACGTTTCATTCAAGGGGTATATCACAATGAACACATAATATATGAATGGTATTGACATAGTGTGGAATATCAGGTTAGACAGAGTGAGTCATTTTGGAAGTTCATAACTTTGAATCAAGATGATTATAATACACACGTGAGAAAAGTTAATTTATGAAATCTGATTTTGTTTCCGACTTGTAGAAAACAAATTCGTCGTTATACCTGTGTATTGCCTTGAAGCAATGCAATAAAATCCATATTTCTGTCTGAAGTCTAGCCCGAGTCTAATTTCATGAACCTGTTGAAAAAGTATGATGTCTTCAATCGATGATGACGCTCGTGTAACTCAACTGAAGAGTCATTTGAAAATTGTTCTTGGTCGGCTCTTATTATTATATCAATTACGACTGGGATCTTTTTTACCAAACGTCGTCCAGAAAAAATGTAAGATTTTCATTTTCGGAACTCTACATGCAAGGGTAATGAATTTGTGTACGGTCTTCGTGAAATTGAATTTTCATGACAGAAACAATCATTAGTTGGTTTGTCTTCACAACAATGAATGATTTTGAGTACTGATTCTAAGGTAGGCGATTGATTTTTGGCACTTCATGAACCAACTTATTCATACCACATGACAATATAAATGAACTTTCTGATACAAAGAACTTTTCTGCAGAGTATGGTCTTATGTTTCCTCTGAAAATAACACACAAGAATACCCAGATCTTACCTAGGAAACAAGCTCGAGAATCTTCAGGATATTGTGGATGCCTTCAGTAATTTTTTTAGCGAGGTGTACCTATTCAAAATCTAGCTCACTTTAATGTAAAGTTACGAGTTACAATAATATCTATATTCACTTCCATTCCATTTAAGAAAATGAAGTTATATCTGCAATAAAAAAACTGTAGGGCAAAATGACATCAGGTCCAGATATGATTCCATCATTCTCATTAAAGGATTGTGCAGGGTCATCAGCACAACCCAAGGATTCTTTATTTGAGTCCGATACAAGGAACATTTCCTGATATTTGGAAATGAGCTAAAGTATGAATTTCACTAGTTCGGACTTCCATTGTCTATTATATAAAATTATTTGAAATTCCTGAAACAAGTAAAAAAGAATTAAAAAAGAATAGCTGAAAATAACAATTATATTAAGCAACAATAAACCTGAAATGAAATGATAGTGAAATAACCTACAAGTAAAAATATAATAATTGAATAAATAAAAAATTAAAGGAATGAAAAAAAAATAATAATAAAAACAAAAAGTGTAGAGATTCCAAGTCACGTTAGTTCACGACGTTTCGATTGTTGGTATCTACAATCGTCTTCGGGTGATGACTGGACTGATTCCTCCGAGAGATGACTATTTTATAGGTCGTTGAAATACTTTCACTTTCTCTGCTTTCTATTTTCCGCTTCACTGATTCCGTGAGAGATGACCGTTTTGGCGGGAGTTGGCCATTTTTCGTTTGATGATGGGTTTCCATATGTTTCGTATTTCTACGCTGGCCTGGCTGAATACGTTGTTGGACAACATGTATGCGGCTTCCTTAAATTTTCTCCTAAATCAATGTTCCTCTCTGTGCAAGATCTCAGCTTGGGACCACTCGATGTTGTGTTGATGGCTCCAAACATGGTCTGCTATTCCTGATTTGCTGGTTTCTCCTCGCTGTGTGTGCTTCTTGTGCTCGGCAATGCGAACATTCAATGGCCTCTTAGTTTCACCAATATAGGATTTTCCGCACTCACAGGGTATCCGGTAAATGCAATTCTTGGAATCGCAGTCTGCGTTTGGGGGCCTGGTTTTCGTGAGGCTGCTACGGATAGTGTTACCGGATCTGAAACAGGTTCTGATGTTGTACTTTTTTTTTTCATTCCTTTAATTTTTTATTTATTCAATTATTATATTTTTACTTGTAGGTTATTTCACTATCATTTCATTTCAGGTTTATTGTTGCTTAATATAATTGTTATTTTCAGCTATTCTTTTTTAATTCTTTTTTACTTGTCTCAGGGATTTCAAATAATTTTATATAATAGACTATGGAAGTCCGAACTAGTGAAATTCATCACGAAACATTGTCAATCACCTTCAAACAAACGTTGAGCTAAAGTATGTCGTGTATAGAAAAGTGGCGATAAAGCACATATAGAGAATTATAGATTCATATCTATTTTATGTGTGTTTTCAAAAATTTTTTAGATTATTTTATATAATCAAATATATGTTTTCGTTCAATGGAAACTATCAGAAAGGAGTTGTTACTAATCGTGATACAGTTACAAATTCAATCATTATTACTCAATTATTTCCGAAACATTAGATATCAATGGCCAAGTTGATGTAATAATGGATTTGATTTTTCGAATACTGCTTGTCAGCTGATGCAATGCTATCTGACATGTAGAAAACAATTTCTGTCCCATAACGGTGATAAATCTACAACATATTTAGCTTCTTCCGGTGTGCCTCAGGTCTCCAACCTAGATCGTATTTTGTTTTCATTATTCATTATTAATTTATGTGAAAATCTAGCTTGTGAGCCGTTGCTGCTGATGACTTGAAGTTATGTTCTGTAAGTACGGACGTAGGTGATTGTGTAAATCTTCAATCTAATTCAGAACTTCTGGATTTTTGGTGCAGTAGTAACAGATTGAAACTCAATGCAGATAAATATGAAGTTATAAGTATATTATAGTAATATTTGACCAGAAATCAACATTTGAAAGACATAATTCACATAAAGTTGCTGACTCCTTAAGGACTCATGGTTTTATTGTTATATATGGCAGACGTTTTCATAACATCAAAGCTACGAAGCTGCACCTACACCTACACCTACACCTACGTACGTTCGAAGATCGAATATGCAAGTATCGTCTGGAATCCATTTAATGCGATTTATAATCTATGCATTGGAAGAATTCAAAGAAGGTTTTCCAAATTTCTTATTTTCAGAATAGATTACCCTGAGAGGTAATGGATGGAATATGGAAATGATGGAATATATGAACGTTTGGAACTTTTCAGTTCAGAACATCACATTAATTGTGCATCGCTCATATTTTCATTTAAAATAGTGAATGAAAGAATAGACTGTCCTAAAATTATGAAACAAATGAACTCCAACGTACCACAGCCTGTTTCACGATCTTAGTCCATTTTTAGATATCTCTGAGAAAGAACTAATATAATGCTCAATTCTATAGAATTCAATAGTATTTGTTCCCATTGTGATATATTCACTGCAAACCTCCATAAACATGTACTCACCAGTTGATCGGGCAGCTGCCCTTAAGAAAATGTTTCATAGCTCTCTCATGGTCGCGGACCATGTAAAGAAGGGGAACTGAACTCCTGAAGACTTTACAGGTTTCATCCAGTATCATTTCGTCATCCTAGGGAGCTGCATCGTTTTTCGGGTCTCTACGTCGAGTTGATACAGCTCCTCCTGAATCCAGTTCACTACTCCAAACGAGTAGAGTAAGATTGGAACGGCAAGCATATTTGTGGCAGCAACTTTGTTCTTCCTCGACAGTTCCGATGACCATGTCTGTTGGAGTTTGTGCTGATACAGAGGCATAAAGTTTAAGATCATCCATATAAAACAAATGGGTGACCTTGTGTCTCCGGTTTCAAGGGTTATTATCATTATTATATGAGAAAGGCAATTATACGTCATAAGTGATATATGACCACTTACCTACTCGTATTATTCATGAAAAGATCTTACCCAACCCAGTCAAGAGGATTATACAGTGTGTCAATTTGAAAACTTCCCACCCTCAATATCTCCCTTCCAGTACATAATATGAAAAAATGGTCAGACAGGTCAACTTTATTTGCAAGGGGGACACTCTGAATGAATATTTTCAACCCTCGAGGTTCAACCCCCTAGGAGGGGTGGATGTTACCCTCAGAATTTCAAATGGAAAGGGGGGTCAAGTGGCACATCATTTTGAAGGGCATTCAATTCGCTTGCCGACGGTGCCCTCATTTATTATTTTCCGATCAGCAGTATCCGAAAATGTAGTTCTAAACTAATAGAAGTAATTAGAATTGGCCTATACTAAAATGCCTGGTTATCAAGTTAGTATGCAAAGAAATACAATTTATTGACTCTCTTATAAGTAAAACTTGTGATGACGGGTCAGCTTTTCAACTTTCCATCAGGGGTAAAATTAGACAAGCCTCAAAAAATTTACATTAATTAGTTATCTGATTTCGGTGACTTTCATTTGGGTTTATTATCGGATTTAAAACTCTTATCCCTTTTTTGTTACTTCTGCTATAAAAAGTATCGTTTTTTGAGCAAAAAAGGTGTTCATCGCATTCAAGCCATTTGGTAGTACTATCATTTCAGTTTCATTTGTTGAGCTGATCAGCGATACCTTAGAAAGTGTATAAATTGTAAGAATGGTTTACACTATCCAAGACCGAATTGAAATAATTTTTATTTATGGAGAGGTGGGCAAGTGCGCACGAAGGGCGGCATCTCTTTTTAATGAAAGAAATCCAAATCTTAATATAAGTCACCGGTATGTGCTTGATTTGGTGACAAAATTTTCCGAAACTGGTTCGGTGAAGAATAAAAAAAGAAATAACCCCAGAGTACTGAATGAGGATGCTCAAATTGAGGTGTTGGGAACATTTGCTGCAGAGCCGACTAGCTCCTTACGATCAGTAGCAGAACAGACGGGAATGTCACACGAGACTGTAAGGAAAGCACTGAAAATGCACAAATTTCATCCATATAAAATGCAGATTCTCCACGAGCTCCATGAGGATGATTATGACAGAAGAATAGAATTCTGTGAAATCATGACTCTTCGAATCAATGCTTTACCTAATCTTCTGTTCAATATCTGTTTCAGTGATGAATGTTCATTTTTCCTGAATGGCAATGTTAATAGGCAAAATTGTCGCTATTGGAGTGACGAAAACCCTCACAATTTTCGAGAAGGACATACACAACACCCACAAAAAGTTAATGTTTGGGCTGGTATTCTTGGAAATGCCATTATCGGACCTTTATTTTTTGAAGAAAACTTGAATGGTGATCTGTACCTAGATATGCTTCAAGCACCTATCGATCCACTTATAACTCACGAGCTCGAAACTCAAATTGATGCACACGGTAATTTACTGTTGCAGGAAGATTTGCTACATTTCCAACAGGACGGTGCGCCACCTCATTATTTTCGCCCCGTCCGACAATGGTTGAACGAGCGATTCCGGGAGAGATGGATTGGCAGAAGGGGATCAATTGAGTGGCCACCGAGATCACCGGATTTGACTCCATTAGATTTTTTTCTTTGGGGATATCTCAAATCTGTCGTTTATAAAACACAGCCCACTGATATGGATGACCTCAAAGGACGAATTACAGCAGCATGCCGGTCAATTAGTGGTGAAGTTTTCCAAAATGTTCGAGAGGAGTTCGAAAACAGACTGTATTACTGTTTAGAGCAGAATGGACAACATTTTGAACATATTATCAGATAAAGCGTAACAAGATGGTTGAAATTTGTTTTTTGCAATTTAGTATTTTTTGTTTGCACTCGATGCGTATTTCGTTAACTAAGTAGTTCTACATTCCTCTCACATCCACGAATTCGAATATTACTCAAGGGTTGGAACGATGCTACCTAGTACGATGCTCACCTTTTCCAATAGTCCATTACAATCATTTGTTTTGAATACCAACCTGAATACCAAACATCTAGTGCGGGCGAGTTTTAATCATTTATTCTTATTCACTTCTAATCACCGTTCGTTTGGAACGTTATTGTTCAAAAACTGCTCATCAAAAACTAATGAAAAAGGTATCATTGGCAAGAGAATTGAATGCCCTTCAAAATGATGTGCCACTTGACTCCCCTTTCCATTTGAAATTCTGAGGGTAACATCCACCCCTCCTAGGGGGTTGAACCCCGAGGGTTGAAAATATTCATTCAGAGTGTCCCCCTTGCAAATAAAGTTGACCTGTCTGACCATTTTTTCATATTATGTACTGGAAGGGAGATATTGAGGGTGGGAAGTTTTCAAATTGACACACTGTATGTGGAACCAATTCGAGATAATTTTTTTTGGAGATTCGATGCATTAAATTCGCCATAACCAATATAACCAACAGAACTTGGTATCTAAACAAGTATCACGCAAAATTATCAGTACGATTTTCACTATAAACGATCATTAAATATAGAAATGTGATTTCTAACATTGCTCAAAACAATATAAGATAGAGAAGTTCATATTGGGAATACTCAACTTTTCCTAAAATAATCATGAATTGTTGAAGTGGGTTTTGAAAATGAAGATTTTAAAATTAAATTATTCACTCTTAATACTCTTAATAGTAATATGTGGCGGTTTATAAAATATAAATGGCAGTGTAAATCTTCCGGAGATGGAACTTTATTGATGAATATTTGCAACAATTATCTAAAAAGTTATGATATCTCAAAGAATCCTAGAATATGTTTTATTTCAAACCAAATCAAAGAAACAAATGAAGGAATGGATTGACAATCTATTCAATTTTGTTTAAATCACGAAACATTCAAGAATGAATCAAAATATTCAAAAAGATTTGTTGGATTACAGATTGAAGATTGGTATGAGTGACTATTTTCTATATTTCAATAGCATATTCTAATTCAAGAGTAATTCAAATGGTTATTGAATGCTACAAATCAATCATTTTTAGTCATATTCATAGTTTGCAGATTCTCGAAACTAATATGAAACTTCTTATTACTCAGAAACGGCTGATCCATTCGACAAAAAATAAATATTATTAGAAAGATAATTGAAATACATATGAAACTGTGTATCACATGATTTCCTTTTCATTTGGAAAAAAATAGCGTCCTCTAGGCGACGAGTAATGCAAAACTATTGCTTTTTTTATCCGAAGTACTAAAAATGATACCCTTTTACGTTGACTTTCTTCTACCTTGATATTTTGTTCCGTTCAAAAGTAGGGAGTGGGTAACTTTTACTTCTGCTTTATATTTTGGAGAGGTGTCATTTTTCCCCCAAAAAATTCAGCATGAACATTCAATCACGAAATTTCATGTTCAGAAGATAATTTATCCATCAATCCATGTTTCTGACGGGAATCAGAGAAAACTTCAAATATCTAACCCTGTCATATCATTTTGAAGCCTATATATAAAATACGATTTGAGATCCATGGATGAAATACGAATAATTGCAATTGTGTCAACATGATATGTGGACGAATTATAACGAAAATATCTGATTCATTGACGTAATTTTGCACTAATGTTAATTAATATTCGGCAGCTGCTTTTGATGGAATTCATCATAAACATGTGTGTAATTGAAAAATAATTCTCAAAAAAAATTCGTTCTGACGTTAATAAAAATTAATGATACTGATGCTTCTACCCAAACTGATGAATTTATTGTCAATACAATGTTGCCAAATGATGCCCGACAAAATGAGAAAACTAATGAAATAAAAAAGAAAGAAAGATAAAAAAAAAATTAATTGATGGAATGAAAAAACACGAACACAGAAGACACAAAGAAAATAACCGACAGAAACAAGAAGACACAGGAATGGAAAACTCTGGTCTTAACACATTGGACCTGGATGGCTTGTCCATTGTTGATTCAAATAATGATTTAGAAAGACTTCTCAATATCTCGACTGAATCAGATTATGATAATACACCAAATAAGAAAATCAACCAAATGTCGCTATTGGAGGAGCTGGAAAATGCACAAAATGCTTCCGGAGAGGCAGCGAGAGATTTTATTAGCAAGACCATGGATACACTCAGTGAAAATATTATTACTGAAAATATAGTCAATAACCCACAGGTAACAAATCCATCCCTCCCATTAAGAAAAATTCACGTATGCGGAGACCAGTATGCCAAAGATTTTTCTAAAGCTCTAATGAAGATTGATATTAATCATAGATGCTGTGTCTATGAACAAATAAATTATGATGCAGAAATCTCTAATCTCACAAAAAACGTATTTGTTGATACTTTAGATTACGGTAAGGATGATTTAGTAGTGATCATGTTTAATACAAAAAATGTTAGTAATAGTTATATTTTAAAGCAAATTCTGAAAAACACGTTAGGTCTTAGCAACTTCACCAATTTGATAATGATACCAGAGTGCCATTCTTTTTTCGATAAAAATATCAATAGGATTATTTACAATAGAATCAAATATTTCAAAAGAAGTAATAAGAACTGCTCGTTGACTTTTTTAGCTGGACAAGAAAAAAAAGGTAGTAAATTTGAAGTTATTGAAATGTTGAAAAGAACCCTATCGCATATTTCAAATCAGAAACATAAATTCACCTTGAAAACATTGAATAGAATTGAATTTGTCCCAAATGAATCATTGCAGTTTTTTCGAGGTGAATTCTCATTCGATGGATATCTCAACCAAAGCTCCAGTGAAAGAGTTTGCCTTGTTTGAATCCAGACATAAGCAAAATACTTCACTAATTCTATTGAATATACAATCAGTTCGCAATAAGATAGATGACCTGTCAATATTTTTAAAGGCTGAGGGATTCCCAACTTTTTTACTTTTGACTGAGCATTGGTTGCAATGTGACGAACCATGTTTTATTCCTGACTATCTCATTGTCTCAAAATATTGTCGTAAACAAATGCTTCATGGAGGAACAATGATCCTCATACATGACAAAATGTCAAATGACTATCCATTAGTTGTTGTTCACAAGTATGATAATATGTTGGTTGAGGGTGAATTCGAATTTTCAATAGTTTATAATAAGAAAAACAACTTGTATATATTATGCATTTATAGAGCACCATCAGGCACAACAACAAATACGTATACATTTCTAGAAAGGTTAGAAATTCTTTTGTCAAGTTTCCCTATGAAATCAAGAATTATTTTTGGCGGAGATCTCAATATTGATTTTTCCGAAGACTGTGAATTCAGTAATAATCTTCGACATCTATTAATTAGCCTCAACCTAGAAATGCATATTGACGAACCTACTAGAATCACACGTACGTCCTGAAGCAATTCATTTCGAATTCTCACTAGATAGAGAGAAAAACAATAGGAAATTTAGAGAAGGTAGAATCTTTAGTGAAAATATTATCGCAAATTCAGACTAAAATGTGAACAAGCTGATTGGAATCATATAACAACTGCTTCAGATCCTATTACCATTTTTCAAGAAATCTTAGCAAACAATTTCAACGAATGCTTTCCATTACGAAAACTGAAAATAAAGAATAAAAAGCCTTGGATCTCAACGGATTTGAACATTTCTGCTAATAATCTGAGATGCTCGCGTACAATAAAAAAAATTTACATCGAATTTAGGTTTTATGCAGTATTTCAATAGATATAGAAAAATCTACCGAAGCTTGATCAAAATATCAAAAAATAATTACTACTCAAAAAGAATTGAATCATCACAAAATAAACCTAGAGAGAAATGGGCAATTATTAATGAATTGCGGGGTAAAGGAAGGCTATCTTCATCAGCAGTGATCAACATTGACCCGAATTCTTTGAATAATTTTTACTGCTCTATTGCCGAACAAATAACATCCACTATAGTACCTCAAATCAACCCTTCAAGTTATCTTGATCAATTTCAATGTCATGATAATTTCAACTTAACACCTACAAATGTTTACGAGATGAAAGAAACTCTCAAGGAAATAAAAAATGATAAGTCCGCGGGGTTAGATGGTATAACTAGAAGACTACTTGAGAACCTACCGATAGAAGCTCTATTTGCACTAACCGAGGTGATTAACAAATCTTTTGTGACAGGAGTATTTCCCTCAGGATTGAAGACATCAGTTGTTCTACCTCTCTATAAAGGTGGAGAGGTCACCAACCCCTCAAACTTCAGACCCATCTCGTTATTATCGACTATCTCGAAATTAATCGAAAAGCTAGTGAAGAAAAGATTGTTGAGATTTTTATCAAATGGAAAAATATTGAATGAATGTCAATTTGGCTTCCAAAGCTGTAAAAACACTAATGATGCAATCTTCTCATTTTTGGAAAAAATATACTTGAATATGAATGAGGGAGAAGCAATTTCGGCAGTTTTCTGCGATTTTTCGAAAGCCTTCGACTGTGTCAATCATGATATACTTATAAAAAAATGTACTGTTATGGCATAAGAGGAATAAGTCTTGAATGGTTCAAATCGTACCTAAAAGGTAGATCCCAGCTGACGAAAGTCAATAATGTGTATTCGGACATTTCGGCTATTGATTGCGGGGTACCTCAAGGATCTGTTCTAGGGCCCATTTTATTCCTATTATACATCAACGATCTTGCTACAGTTGATATTGAAGGGTCATTCACGATTTTTGCCGATGACACCACATTGTTATGGCATGAAAAAAATACTAACAATTTGAAGCAAATGATATCATTAGATTTAGAAAGAGTCAAACAGTGGTGTGATTCTAATTTACTCTCCTTCAACGTAGACAAGACCAAAATTGTAAACTTCAAATTTAGCTATGACAATTTGCTATTAGATGGTAGGAAGATAGAAGAAACGACTTGCACAAAATTTCTTGGTCTGCATATTGACAATAAATTAAAATTTAAAGAACATATCACATCTTTATGCACAAAATTGGCTTCAGGATCATTTGCTGTCAGAATTGTTTCCAATGAACTTGATATATTCACTGCTAGATCGACTTACTTTGCCCTAGTAGAGTCTCATCTAAGGTATGGCATTGCATTTTGGGGATTCTGTAGTAAACAACTATTGAACCAGGTCTTCGTGTTGCAAAAGAGATCTTTGCGGTTTTTATGTGGGGCAAACCATAGGGATAGTTGTAGACAACTTTTCGTTAAATACAGAATCCTCTCTCTATTCAGCATCTTCATTCTTGAAGTTGTTTGCCTGATTCATAAAAGATATAACACTGATTCTCCAGATACACATAGAATCCACAACACAAGACAGAACAGTAGTAATAATTTACATCTGCCAATACCCAGATTGACTCTAACAAAACACTCTAACATGTACGAAGGGAAAAAATGTTCAACCATTTACCACAGGTAGTTAGGGATATAGTAGAGCAGAGACGTTTCAGGGAGTCGGTCAAAAATATACTGCTCATGAAAGCTTATTATAGCCTGCAGGAATATTAGGATGACAAATTGTAAATATTCTCAGTGTTCTGCCAAGATAAGCTAAACAATATTATGTATTAACGGTCACGTTTTTATCATTATCATTATTACTATTATACATATAGTCTTGTTTTATTCCACATTAATATGTGTATGTGTAAATTGAATTGTGATACAATTGCATTTATAATGAAAATGCAAGGTTTGTTTTGTTTTGACAAATATGTTTTACATACTTTTTAATTTGCTGTTTTATTTATTTATATTTTTATATGTATATATATATACACATATATTTATATTTTCATCACACTTTGTCAATGAGAATTTATTCTTGGACAATAAAGTATATTTATCTATCTATCTAGAGTAACTACTGTTTAGACCCCAGTACCACTCCAAATATATTTCTTCACTTTGAACAAATCTATCATGATATATGTCGACTTCCTCGTGTTCAATCGAATATCTTTGTATAGATGAGCAGTTCAAAATCACTTTATCCGTTTTGACACTAAATACTCGTGATGCACTTTTTGGAACCTTTGGTGTAGTAATGAATATTACTGAAGTTTATCACTATACCAAACCATTATTTTAACACTTTGGAACGTGGTTCAATCACCAAGTGATCATCTTCAAGACAAAGATTAAACTTCCTCTTGAAGATGGTCACTTGATGATCGAAACACGTGTTTCGTGTGACCATTGAACACGAAAATTGTGTCTGATACTTGAAGATATTATATACTGAACCAGTGACGAGAGTTTTCTGGTGAAACTGATAAGATTACCAACCACAGAAATCAGTAAATGAGGATGTTCACGACGTTCAATGAAATCGCATAATGCCAAAATTTCCTACTCCATATATCTCGTTCGACACCATTATCGCCTCTCTGAAACTGTGATTCTTGGTTGAATACATTGATACTCAAACTAGATTGATACTCATACTACGTTTTTCAGTTTCTGTTTTGAGTTTTACTAGATATGTAAAATCGTTAATGTATGAATTTTTGTTATGTCGTGAATGGAACGATAGATAGTTACTTGTTTATTTTACTTCCTCTAGGATATTTCAAGTGAATACATTTTGAATAAATATACCGGCTGATCATCTACATCTTCTCCTTTTTCAAAATTGTACACCATTACTAATTTACAACGATTTAACATATACTATTGTGAAACTAAAAGTAAACTGAAATGATTTTACTTTTGCCTAACACAAAATACATGTTTTGGTTTACACTTTTTAGTAGATCATGGGGTTTATCTATGAACTGGTTTTATTATTCTTCTACCATTCTGATTTTCTACAAACATAACATCATCGTTACTACCTTCCGGTACTTTCAGTTCTTCAATTACACAATTATCATTTGTTTTCTCTCCTAGAATAATAGCTAGAAACCTCGAGTTTCTTTCTAAAAGTGATACATTATCCAATCTAACTTTATATGGCCTTTGTCTAACCTTAGCTATAACTTCTTCCGGTTGCCATCTAGAAACACTTTTTTGGGTTGTTTTATTATAATAGTACCTTTGTACTTCCTGATGGTTATTTAATTTTCTTCTATTTTTTCTACGTTTTTAAAACTTAGTTTTAATACCCATAGGAGTCAGCCTCTTAATCTTCTCGACATTGAAAGTTGTGCTGGTGAACCAATTTCAGTATTTCTATACTATAACAGAATGTACTGAGAATGTTTTTTAAGTTTGCACAGCGCACATTACTTCGTGGATATAGTGGTGAAGAAGTTTGGTGGTCAAATCCCCACGTCTTTGCAAATGACTTGAATAATTCAGAGAAAAATTGTGGATCACTAGCAGAAAATAAAGTTTTTGGTATACCGTACGAGCAAAAACGCCATTCAAATACTGTAGTATATGTGCATAGTACTTTCCGGTTGTTAGTGTCGCTAGTGTTAGTGTTGTTAAAACATGTACTATGAATTGACAGTTGACACCGACGGAAGAATAGAGTTGTTGGCTTTGTTTGATGAAACTAGACACGTTGTGCATGAAAATGAAAAAATGTAAAAGATAAGGTTAATCCTGTACATCATTGTAAATGAGTATGTAAATAAAGCTTGTAAATATAATTCATAGTGTGGTAAATGATAATACGAATACATTATTACATTTACAGCAGTTGTATTTGTGTTTAGGCAAATCAATTCTACGTATTTTGAAAAATAGTCCATGATAATCAAATACTGCTTTTTATACAGTTGAAAAAAGTCACACCCTGATTTTCCCATGGCTGTGATGGTACTTCATGTGGACATAATGGTTCTTCCATTTGAGATTTTTTGTATCTCATACATATAGAAAAATTACCTATGAAGTGGTTGATATCCCTACTCAGTATTAGCCAAGGAACACATCCTACTGCATGATTTTTTGTTTCTTCTTGGCCCAGATGAATGTAATGCAATTTATGCAAAGTTGCATTCACTAATTTTTTTAGGAATAACAATTCTTCTGCCAACATAAAGCATATCATTGAATTATTGCAGATCTTTTTTATTTTGAAAAAAACATTTGATGTAATCATTATATTCATCAATATTTTGTGGCCAACCACAGGACAGTCGATAATATTTTTTTTAAAATAGAAACTAGTAGTTTTTGATCTGTTTGAATCTTGAATCTTTGCCCATATACAAATTGATTAAGCCTCTCACAACCAAAAGCAACACCAATTATTTCTTTTTTTATTACATCATATCTTTTTTCTGCGTCTATTAACGCACATATTAAATCTTTTATGAAAAAATTCCGGTGATGATGCTATCCCATTCCTCTTGAAGTAATAACGTTAATGGGGTATTGAACGTACACAATTTTGAGCTTTCATCATCTAACTGAATCTGTCAAAACCCATTTCTAGCATCCAAAGTTGTGAAATACTAAGCATTAACCAGCCTGTAAGCAGTTTCATCAATAGCGGGCAAAGGAAAATGTTCTCTCCTGATAGCCTTGTTAAGGTCCTTGAAGTCTAAGCAAATACGAATGTCCCCATTAGGTTTCCTAACTATTAGAATAGAATTGATCCACTCTGTAGGTTCCTAACTATTCAAGTATTTTCAAGTTCCTCTAATCTTTCTTTCAATTTTTTTACATAAGGGTAACGGCACTTTCCTTGGGACATAAATAACCGGGAGAAGGTTATGATCTATTATTTCATATGTTTGATACAAACATCTGTATCACTGAAGGCATCCAGGTATTTCATTGTTATATCGATATAATCTATTACATCAACTCTCAATACCAATTATAATTTTTGTATAGAATCTAAACCTTACAATGAAGGGGACAGTTATCATTCACAACAAAAAAGTATAAATCCATTGTTTTGTCTCTATAGGTAAATTTCAACTTAATTTTTTCTATTACAGGTATTATTATTTTTGTTAATGTGCCTAATTTGACAATAATTTTTTCTGAATTTTTAAAAGGAATTCTATTATCTATAAGGGTGTTCATGGAAACTAAATTGACCTTTGCACCTGTATCTAATTTAAATTTTGAAGTGCAATTGTTAATATTCATCTCTATCATCCATTCTTGTTCACCAGTGGATTGGACACAACCAACAAAATAATATTCCCCACCGTATTCGTTGTTGTTGCTCAGTTCTTGATTTTGTGCTTGAGTCACAGAATGAACACATCGTTCCATCCATAAGATCACCCAACTCACATGAATGTGCTTTAATTTTTAAATCTGTTATGAAGTTATCGATGGTTTCTTCTTCCAAACTGCTTTCGTGTTTCTACAAATCAAGATTTCTGAAAGAAATGAATTGATCTTCGAATTTCTTTAGCGAAACATCCAACTTTCCCATCTTCATTTGGACCAAATTTGAATGTTGTGTAAATGAAGCAGTGTGCACATTTTGTAGAATCATCTTTCTTAGTATATTCAATTGCTACTGAATAATTTGTAAATCTTTTTTTCCACCAAATCCAATCATCCTCCATATTTTCTTTGAATTTCAAACGTGAAACTCCGTTTCCAGCCATCCAACAAACCTTTTAGTTTGTTTTTTACAACTTTTTTACTGACTGTGCCATGTGAATAAAACGATAACTAGGCAAATACTGGTTTATTTTACTTCCTCTAGGACATTTCAAATGAATATACCGAGTGATCCTGGGGTACTGGGAATGCAGTATCATCTCAAAGATTGCTGATATTATAAAAGAGAATAATACGCCTGATTTTTGGAATTAAACGTACATATTCTTGCAAACCTTACTTTATTGAATACTTATTTGTAATTATTCGATGAATAAAGCCGATTATTATTATTATTATTTCTAATATCCTCACTGTGCCATGTATATACATCATGGAATCATTATTGACAATTAAATTATAACTCTCTAACCTCCCGACAAGTGGTGATAATCAGAACTATAATACAAGATACGGTACTCGCTTGCAGATGCCACAACATAGAACAACCCTTTTCGAAAATGTCCCTTCCTTTACAGGGGTTCAACTATACAATAAGCTGCCTGAGGATATTGCAAGTGAGAGGAATTACAGAATATTCAAAAACAAATTGAGAAAGCTTCTAATCAGTAAATGTTACTATAAAGTAGATGAATTTTTTATTGTGTGACTATGGTGCCTGAATGCATTTTTAATGTATTTTGAATATGTATTTTATACTCTAAGGTATTCAAACGCATTCATCGTTAGGGTGAATGTTGCTCTATCGAAGGTGATTTTGAGAAATTAATATTTCATTAGAAGCGAATGTTAATTCATCAGGAATGAAATATTTTCTGACAAAAGCACTATTGATAAATGTTGATCTGACGAATAGAATATTTTAATTTTCTATATTTTCCCAACATAACCCTCATATATTTTCTAATGAGCAGCTTGGGATTTTACACCACTAATTGCAGAACATAGATTTTCAGTTCTTGTTCGGAATCATTGTTTATATTACTTAAACATATTTTGTTTTGAAACGTATTGACCTTAAAACCTGCTATTGTTGAATGTAAAGTTTCATTTTGTTGTTTGAAGCTGAACAATATAAGCGGGTTATCGATTCAGTGATGTGTCATTCTATTTCATAGTTTTCAAATCTCACTATGAATGCTCAATTGTGGGTATCCTGAGTTAAATCAATCATAAAATGTTAAACTGACACCGTGTCTATATATATATACATCTGAAGAAGCTATTGTATAGCGAAACACGTGTTGCGTTTTTGTAAAACTAATTAGTGGAAACCTCACAATGAAGTGTTTCTTGAATACTTATACCATTGTGAAAGATTCAGCAATTGCTTTGCTAACAAATTTCACATCCACATGTTTTTGTGTGCCATATCGTGTATTATCACCTTCAGTTAAACTTCAACATTCACACACTATGCGCTCCGAACGATGCAATTAGAAAGTTCATTACATTAGTAATGCTGTTCTTTTATGGAATTGTTCTCTCTGTAACTTTTCATGATAGCAACGCTTCCAAAACAAAACTCTATTTGAAATTTCTGAGTATATGTGGAGGCAATTTCAGTTGTGGAAAATACAGTAATGAAACTACTTCTTTTTTGATACTGATTCGTGTTTTCTTTCCAGTTTTTCCACTATGAAACGGATTACCTAAATACCAGTGTTCCCAGCACATATCTCACTCAAATCTATTACAATTTCTCATACTAGAATCATTTGTACAGTCTTTCTCCGGTGGAAAGTAATCAGACGAGATGTCTGATTTAATGTTTGGAGCTGACATTTAATTTCATTTCATGACTGGTTTGTTGCGATTGAAGAAATGGTAGAGTGAAGTGGTTTTGAATACCTGAATTGAAGTGATTTCACCTACACGATACCTTTATATTGTCTTAAATATTGCTGAAAGTAGGTTGAGTTAGGTCCAAAGTGAGTGGGTCTATTCGACCCTCCACCGCAACCCACAAGGGTTTATTTTGGCTCACACCTATTCTCAATCGGCTAAACAAACCCAGCTTCTTAACGAAGCCGATTAGTTTGTATGGTGGGTGGTCTTTCAGGTCAGATGGTGAGAGTACGGCTCTCCCGAAATCTAAAGACCTGATTTAGTCCCCAGCGGGGCAGGCACAAAGTATATGCTCTGTTAATGAGGTAGTCGGAGAGTCAAGTTGCAAGATTCCCACCTTGATACCCACGACAACTTCCCCATATGAGGGTTTTTGTACGTCAGCTACACCTGACGATGCCTTAGATTCAGCCGTGCAGGGCTTTTTCGCCTCTGGTTTTGGTGATACCTCACTTGAGCGCAAATGTTTGCTAACCTGCTCATGAGGGGTTAGTTCCCCCACCTGAGACATATTCTGAGTACACCACAGCTCTCGCTCCTGAATTAAATCCACAGGGAGGTCAGTTGAAGTCGTAAACTCGACATCCATCTCGTCTGTAAACTCGCTCCAGAACTAAATTTACAGGGAGGTCAGTTGGAGTCGTAAACTCGACATCCATCTTCTCTATAGACTCGCTCTTGAACTAAATTCACAGAGAAGTCCGTTGGAGTCGTAAACTCGGCGCCCTCTTCTGTAGACTCGCTCCTGAACTGAATTTACAGGGAGGTCAGTTGGAGTCGTAAACTCGACATCCATCTCCTCTGTAGACTCGCTTCTAAACTGAATTAACAAGGAGGTCCGTTGGAGTCGTAAATTCGACATCCATCCCCTCTGGAGACTCGCTCCTGAACTAAATTTACAGGGAGGCCAGTTGGAGTCGTAAACTCGACTTTCATCTCCTCTGTAGACTCGCTCCTGGATTAAATTTTACAGGAAGATCAGTTGGAGTCGTAAACTCGACATCCATCTCCTCTATAGACTCGCTCCTGAACTGAATTTACAGGGAGGTCAGTTGGAGTCGTGAACTCGACATCCATCTCCTCTGTAGACTCGTTCCTAAACTAAATTAACAGGGAGGTCCGTTGGAGCCGTAAATTCGACATCCATCTCCTCTGGAGACTCGCTCATGAATTGAATTCACAGGGTGGTCAATTGGAGTCGTAAACTCGACATCCATCTCCTCTGTAGACTCGCTACTGAACTAAATTCACAGGAAGGTCAGTTGGAGTCGTAAGCTCGGCATCAATCTTCTCTATAGACTCGTCGTCAGAAAGAATTTTCAAGTTCACTGTGTCAATAAAAGTCCCACGAGTAGCTAGGGAACGAAGGTCAATCAAGGCAGAGCCCCGCATTACCGTGACAAGGCGATGCTACGACGAGAGGGCGCCCGGTATCTCGAAGGTTCCGTAGAGACAGCTGATAGGCTCAGTGTCATTCATCCTCTCGGCACGGATGCACACACCTCAGGATTAAGCCATCATTGGGATGCCATTCAGTTAGGGAATAACAGAACCACAAGTGATTCTGTCGTTCCCGTATACAGCGAAGCTACGTGGAAGCAGGCATCCGATCCGTGTTTTCTTTCCAGTTTTTACACTATGAAATGGTCTAAATACCAGTCTTCCCAGCACATATCTCACTCAAATCTATTACAATTTCTCATGCTAGAATCATTTGTACAGGCTTTCTCCGGTAGAAAGTAATCAGACGAGATGTATAATTTAATGTTTGGAGCTGACATTTCATGACTGGTTTGTTGCGATTGAAGAAATGGTAGAGGGAAGTGGTTTTGAATACTTGAATTGAATTGATTTCACCTACACGATACTCTATGTTGTCTTAAATATTGCTGAAAGTAAAAAAACACATTCCAACATTACCTGAGTACTGAACGTTTCAATTTACGCTCAAGAAAATAGATTTTGATTTTTGTTATTGAATCGACGAAGAAATGAATAAAGCCACTAATAGGGACATTGATGCAATAATCAAGTATTTTCATTCAGCTATCATTTCTTGATGCTGGATAACATCATGTCTCTCTCAGGCGAGGATTTGCACCTGAAAAAGTCTTGAAAGACTTTCAGAACTGAGTATTTTGACTGCAGATATGAAGAAGAAAGTAATGTTGGAAATGAAAGGCGTGTTTGATAATACTTCCTTAGAATCAATCATCCAGGCGTCGAAGAGAAGAGAAATCGGCAACTCGAGTTGCAGGTGAATAGACTGGATTTTTAGAGGAAGACTAGTATACACGACCATTATGAAATAGTAGTGATATACGGGTTGCAAAGGGGCTGCCTTCAGGGGGTAGTTTCGTCCTCACTATTATTGAACCTTGTAGTGGACAAGTTACTAAGTCTTCTGGACCATATTAGATACAGAGTAGCGGGCTATGCAGATGAGTTAGTCAATATAGTCCAAGGCAAATCTGTTTTAAAAAAAATCTGTTTTAAAATCTGTTTTTACATTAATCAGCTGTCGCCCCCATACGAATGACAACTCTCAGAAGTTGAGAAACATGTGCGAGCTAAGGACTAACGAGGTCTTACCTTTTAACGTGTGATTCTTAACACGGTTGCAGAATCATCCCAGCTTCAACCAGATAAATTCTCTCGAGAAAAATATCTGGTCGAGGTAGGAATCGAACCCACGGTCTTCCGATCGTGAGTCGGACGCACTACCACCGCGGCCAATTCCACAACAATAATACAATAATACAATAATATATTATGAAAGGAAGACCAAGTAGTAGTATTCACTAGACTTAGACCACTGAAACATCGGGGTGGAGAGATACAGCTGCCGGAAGAAAGTCGGATATTTGGAAAGTTATAGTAGATCTCAGGTTGACGTGGACAGGTTGGAAAAGATGAAAAGGAAGGCAGACGTAACACCGAGGTTGATCAAACGCACCTATAGAAAGACATGGGGAATAAAATCAGATATGATATATTGACTCTATACCATGATAACATATGCATTTATGGTCTAGAGGTCAGAGATGAAACAATTCATTGCTATTGAGAAGCATAGCAGGGAGCAAAATCTTTCATGTTTGGAATAACGGGAACAGTGAAAACAATTGAGAACAGGTGTATTGGAGACAGAATCAAGAGTGGGCGAATGCAGACTGGAAAACTCAGCGACCTTCATAGGATTGGGCAACGAGCATCTAATATGTTCTCGGACCATATGACACCAAAATACATGTTCGACATAAACTACGCAATTGTTGAAGTCTCAGAAGGGTGAAGAATGAACAGTCATATTCATGTCGCAGAAATACCTGGTATACAGGCGTGTTGAAAACCGAACATGGGTCAAGTGCTGGAATATGTTGTACGAGAGCAATCTTATTTTCCAGTCATCATTGTTGAAATGTATACCATCTTACAATGTGCAAGGACCATTAATTCAAGGCTTCAACAAAATGAGCAAATCAATATTTTCACAGATAGCCAACCACTAAAAGCATAAAAACAGTAATAAATTGGACACAAGGAGAAAGGCGGAGATTGTCGTGCACATATCTAGCAGCAACGAAAAAATATAACTGAGGTAGCTACTGTTGGAGACTGCCAAAATCCCGGATCTCAAGTATCAGAGGAGTCCCTTCGGAGGATTCCAAATCAACAGCTATAATGGTTTCTGGAAGTAGGATTTCCATCAGAAGTTGTAAGGTTTAGTGTATTGAACCCTTGGGTAATACCCTGTATTTTGTTGGTATTTCTATTACGATCATCATTCGAAAGAGAAGAATATTTCCAGCAATGATACTATGACGTTTTTATTTAGTGAACATTCAAATTCAACATTGATCAGAAATTTGTTTTGATAATCTGATTATTTCAAAGTTGGGGATGCAAAACCCTATTAGAACCGTATTTCTTGTTTTATTGGTATTCGGTGTAACAAAGTTGGTCTACAGTGATAAGTGTTGAAGAGGGGTACAGTATTTCTAGAAACTTCTATAGATGGCGGCCAGATTAGGTAACCCTTTCCAGAACTCATAATTGAACTTTTATGCGAGATCAAGAACCGACCTCTGCCCTTGCCACGCAAATCCAGAGCTAGTCGTTCCAACGGGGCACATGTAAGGTTTTCTTGTTCTCTATCAAAAGAAGAGTCAGGAAACGTTATAGGTCTAGAAGAAACCAACTTTACTGGACACTGTTCATTGAGGGGAACTTGAACGAAATAGGGCTAATCAACGAATACCTTAGCCGCGGGCAATGCAACAGAGAGACGGGGACACCCCGTCATATTCCATACGAATGTTAGGCTTTGGATCACAAGAAGGCAGAGAATACGAGTATATGGATAACTCAACAATATTACCTATTGGTCATTAATATTTGATGAATGCTGAATTAATTACTGAATAAGGAAAATATAAATTTCCAAATAAAAAATTACTTACTTTCCAGATGCGTTGAATCAAAACTAACCTCTATGTAATTCACGAATAAATGAGGACTGGCAAAACAATGGTCTACAGTGATAAGTGTTGAAGAGGGGTACAGTATTTCTAGAAACTTCTATAGATGGCGGCCAGATTAGGTAACCCTTTCCAGAACTCATAATTGAACTTTTATGCGAGATCAAGAACCGACCTCTGCCCTTGCCACGCAAATCCAGAGCTAGTCGTTCCAACGGGGCACATGTAAGGTTTTCTTGTTCTCTATCAAAAGAAGAGTCAGGAAACGTTATAGGTCTAGAAGAAACCAACTTTACTGGACACTGTTCATTGAGGGGAACTTGAACGAAATAGGGCTAATCAACGAATACCTTAGCCGCGGGCAATGCAACAGAGAGACGGGGACACCCCGTCATATTCCATACGAATGTTAGGCTTTGGATCACAAGAAGGCAGAGAATACGAGTATATGGATAACTCAACAATATTACCTATTGGTCATTAATATTTGATGAATGCTGAATTAATTACTGAATAAGGAAAATATAAATTTCCAAATAAAAAATTACTTACTTTCCAGATGCGTTGAATCAAAACTAACCTCTATGTAATTCACGAATAAATGAGGACTGGCAAAACAATGCACTTCGCTTACCTGAAACAAAAATATTCAAATCAGTCACTGACAATATTTCCGAATAAATAATCACTTAATAATTATGATAATGATTATTCAAAATATTGTTATTTTTGGTTTATCACTAATCAATCAAATCAAAATGTACTTCACTGTCGAAGATGAAATCTTATTGACAAAGTGTTTCTATTCTAGAAATATAAGATACACAATTCAAAAGATATTGTCGAAGATAAAATATCATTGTCAAGGTGTTATTGTTTTAAAGAATATAAATTATACACATAAGAAGTAATATTTGAACATTTGGTGATTTCAGAATTTTGAGGTGAAAAAGTAGTCAGAAAGTAATAATATATATGCTACATATTGAAACGAATAATAATAATAATGAATATTGTCATGCAACACATGAATGTAAGTATAAGAATATAAAAACCATAAAGCATAAAAATATAAAAGTGAATGCATAGAAAATAAAAGTAAGTTTCAACTTCGTAAACATTTTCAACTATACAGTTCAGAGCTAAATGTAATCATTGAATAAAAAGTTAAAAAAGTCACATAGTTTGAATACCAGTAGGTACTGAAACACAATAATTAAAATTAATTGTTTATATAATTCAAATTTCTATCTGAATAGAATTCGTCTAAAGAATAAAAGGCCTTCGAAATCAGAAGCTTTTTTACAGACTTTCTAAATTTAGTGGTACATGTTATGCCTTTGATCTCAATCGGCAAATTTTTAAACATTTTTTTTTTCCATTATATATGAAAGACCTCTCAATTTCTGATGATATTGAAATCGGTAAACCTATATTGAGTTTATTTCTGGTATTTAGTCGTAGTAAAATGAAAATTTTCGTTATTTTTTTTTGCAATAGACATAATATCTCCAATAGAATTATGGAAGTCAAGAAAGGCATTTTTTGCCATATTAGGCCCAATTCATTTGTTGATACTCTGACTGCAAAGCATCCTGTTGAAATTTTTTTACATAGGTTATTTATGTGACCTTCAAAATCTGAATTTTTATCAATTTGTAATCCCAGAAATTTTGCTGACATTTTGTTTTCTATTAATTGAGTACCTAGGTAGATATCTAGTGTGGAGCACTTGTGGGTGGTGATGCTAGTTTTTGAGATATTCCGTGTTTTTCAAACTCTAAAACCTAAACTTACATAGCTACTAATAATATTATGCTTATTCACAAACATCATAATTCTTTGTTTAACAAGTTTTTCTATGATTTTAAAAAGGGTAGGCAGCATAGATATAGGCCTAAAGTTGGCAGGATTGTTAGTGTCGCCTCCTTTGTGCAAAGGAATAACAATGGCTGTTTTCAAAAATGCCGGAAATACACCCGTTATTAAGCTTGTGTTTAATTTAGCTAATAGGGAACGCAGTATTAAAATTATTCGAGAGAGTTTCATGAAACCTACCCAATGGGTCGTCATTGGGTTCATTCCACTTTACATAATTGCTAATATCTACAAAAGTATCAAAAATTTTTTTGCTGTAGATTTTTCCAAAGCGCTTCTTTGGCCTCGATAATTTTTGACCTCTTTGGAAATTGAACAAAACAGACTCATAGTCAGAGAGTCCAGCACTGACAACTTTACAGCTGATTTTTCGGGTATTTGAACATACATAGTCAAGAATAGTACTTGAGTATCTAGAAATACGTGTAAGAGAATCAACATACTTTGTGAGATCGAATGTTGTCAGCATGTTTTCTGGTTCTGAAGTTACTCTAGAGAATTCATTTTTTAAATTTATGTTGAAATCCCCCGTAATTATAATAAGTGCCTTGGAAGGGATTTGCAATAACAGCATTTCTAGTCGCTCTAGGAAAACATATTCATTACATAATGGTGATCGATAAAGACATAACATGTATGTATACATCATAAACTTGACAGTAAATCATTGTAAATTCAAATTCTTTCTCAACCAACATATAATCATATTTATCACATTTGATAAAACTGTTTCACATATTTTTTCGTGAAAAAGGATCAATCTTTCTCCATGCACCGAGTTAGTTCTACAGTATTTTGAAAAGTAATTTGGTATGTACAGAGGCTCACCCTCCTCTAGCCAATGTTCAGTCAACATTACAATATGTACTTGGAAAATCCTGATTTTCTAGAAAAATGTATAGATCATCTATTTTGTTACGAACTGATTGAATATTCAACAGCATCACAGAGATATATTCTTCAGAGGGTTTAGTTCTAAAAAATCACAATTTACGTCATTATTAGTTGTACTTGAGGATGAATTATTATCATCATTCTTGCTCTCAATGACTGAAAGGATAGATTCACTCTGAACGGTTTCTTTCCTGTTGTACAGATGGAATCTATATCAACAGTTTTCAGATGTATGAGAAGGTTTGACCTGGATTGCATAATAAAATCTTTTACTGAATCAAGTATGCAGCATTTGCTTGATTTCATTTTTGAATCAACAATAAATTTGAGAGAAGTATTCCTAATTTTTTTATTTTTTTCGTATATTTGTATATAGAGCTATTTAAAATTTAGTTTACAATATTATCCTGTACCTGAAATGTCTCCGTTATCAATAGCAGATTTGTATACCAAGTCAGTGGAAGAATATTTTTCAATGCTCGTCTCAATGATTTCCTGTTGCTTTTGTTGTTTGTGCTATACATTACAATAACATAGACATTTAGTCCATAATGAACTGTTCTCTGGAATCACTGATAGCATCCACTAGTTCTAATCTCGGGTTGATACATTACTCAATAGAAAATTCCGATTTGTCTAAAATGGATAATTAATACTTTCGGAAAGTTCATCATATATTCACTAAGAGATCACGATTTTTTCACCCAATGATCACTTACTCCACGGTGCGTAAAGTTGTCGTTGTGAAATGTGTTATGTCTGACTGATAAATAGTTTTCACTAAGAAACAATAACAATAACTAGTAGTGAAACTCGGCACTCGCAAGAGATAGTCTCAGTGAAGAAATATCTTCGTATCAACTATCAACCTCACCATTATGGAAAAGTTAATGATGCGATAACCCTACTCTTTTAGGGCACTGAAGTGAATTTCAGTGTCAACAACCGTCAAACTCCATGTGAACACACAAGGAATTATGCATCTTCATGGTAGTTCGCGATATCAATTATACCACTTCCACGAATACATCTCCAATGGTTAATGAAAGCTTATGAGCTAAATCCACACGAAAGAATGGTAGTGGATGAGGCCTGTTGAGCCAACAGAATTTCTGATGGAAAAAGAGGTCCTCAATCCTGTTACTAGGTTGGAACCGTTCCGCAGAAGGCCAGGCAGATGTTGGGGAAAACAGAACCTAGCAGACATCGAAGTATCGAGACTAGGATCATTATGATGCAAACTCTTATTCATTGGCAATGAAACCACAGTTATACTCGCAACATCAACTTCATTTTATCTCAAAAAACTCATTTGTCATTGTCGTTGAATTTTGCCACCGAAAGATTATTTTATTTCAGTCTTTTCGGCATAAATATGGCAAATGATGTTTTTATCTACATAGAGAGAGGATAATTTTCTGAAGCGGTATTCCGGTTTCAGAAGTAGAAAACATGTTTTCCTGAGATTCAAAGGCTTTTGAATGTGATTTATCCATTCTGATGAGGCAAATCTTTCTTTGACTTGATTGCCGTAATGTTGGTTGAAAAAGCACTGTGGGTTTCATCTTCCAGTATGCGAATCCGAACTATTACTAACATATTGGTGATATGAAAAGAAATCCTGTGATATGAATCAAACACAACGTATTAGATAGCCTTTGTCTTGGAAAAATGATTATTGGATTTCAAACAAATTTTGAGAAGAACAATAAACTATGTTTTGATACGCTGAAGATGTTAATTGCCTAGTGGACAACATAGTAATACATACGAGTATGACATGGTTTGCATCGAATATCGGTTGTGGATGACTGGAAGCTACTGAATAATAGTACTTGATGCATAATTTGTTTATATTTCGAAAAACAAGATTGACACGGTGAACTTTGCAATCATTTACGTGAAATTAACATCGATTTCTAATCACCATTCATGTAAATTACAATCGAATAGATATTTTTTTCCGTAATATTCTTGATAGGTGATTCTCACGTCAACAATAATGAAGTATTATTCGATACCAGATATGACTATTATTGAATTCATTCTCGATTGAATTAATATTTGATTTAATACCTTAACTGCATGCCACATTGATTGTAATATTAGTATTTTCTCTAATTTTCAAGTACACTGCTATTCACAATATCGGGTTTTCATTATATTTTGGGTCACTGCCAGTTCTGAATCAATGTTCAGAATTTTCGATTTAACAATTACCAGCGTACTTATTTATGATGGTAGAATGAGTTTACTTATGAATTGGAATATTGTTTTCTATTTGAGTCCACTTCAAATTAAGTAAGTTTAGATTATTATTTATGTCACTTTTGTTTATTTCACTCATTTGTAGTTATTATCGAGGGAATTGAAAGTCACTGTGTCCAAACACCAGAGTAGAGTTATTATAAAACTCAAGTTTTTTAAATTGAAAGAAAAACATATTTTAAGAGAGATAGGTGTTCTTCATGGACAATTTCTGAATGAGGAAAAAATACATCAGCTTCAAAATAAACTCTGTGAAAGATTGTATTGATGATGCACACACGTTTCATTCAAATACAAAGTGTAAGAGAAAGTTCTCTCGAAGCAACTACTTCCATATGAATACTGAATGATACAAAAATGATTTTCTTTTATTCAGATTGACTCCAAACATGTGTTATGGAGCTGAAACGGATATCATTAATAGAAATGCCACTTATATGTGTACTTTTCGAAGTTTGTGGTTGGAATCAATTGTCTTCAACTCCTCATTAGAATTTTCGTGAATTGTTTGGAAAGAAAATGCATATTTTCTTGTATAACATTTTGACTGTGTGTCAACAAAACAGGAAATTATGTTCTTGTCACAATGACAGTTCGTAAAAACATTAATACAGTTAACTGATTCAACCCAAATCATAGAGATTTCGTTCAAATTGAAAGGAAAAAATGTGAGGAATGAGGTTTGGAGAAAGAAAAGTTTTAAAAAAATGTAGGAGAGACTTCCGAAGAGAGGAAAAAAGAAATCAACCCCAACACAAACTTTATGCAAAAATGTATAGAGCATACATAAAAGTTTCTTTCAAATACAAACTGAAAAAAAGCACATTGAAGTTCCGGGGTAAAATACTTCTCAACAGTAGGTAGGTACATTTTCAAACTTTCAGGAACGAAATTATTCCTTTCTTGCATGAAATTACATCTTCATAGCACTGAAAGAGGCAATTCTGATGAGGACTTGAAGTGTGTTCAATATACAGTGCATTCCATTCAAAATGAGCCACCCTGAATAACTTTTGGTACAAAGATTTTCAGAAAAAGGAAAAAACACGTCAACAAATTTTGACATATTCACATTTGATGTTACTTTCCCTATCGCGCCCCCAGAACATGTCATCAATTTTTTTTCAATGATTTACCCTATATTGTTTCGCATCATCAGATGATCCGTGCATGATGAGCAGATTTCAACAAAGTATAAAACACATGGTCTGAAGCTTATGGTTCGGGAGCTACAAATTATTCGAGTGGAAAACGAGCCACCCTGAATAACTTTTGAAACAATGATTTGCAGGAAAAAATAAAAAAACAGGTCAAAAATTATACAGGAGGCCACATTTTGAAATATTCTTCTAGAGACAAATATGGAAGCAATAAATCAGAAAAAGAGATTTTTCACTAATTTTCAAATCAAGATATGATGACTGGATGATTAGAAGAAAAAAATTTGCTATAGTAAATGTTCGAAACCGTTTCCACCAACCTCCATACAATGGTACAAATGAGCTTTCATTGCCGCCCTCACATGGTTGGGAATCTGCCTCTCATGTTCTCATGTGAACCTACGACTTTGTAGGTATGTGTAGCACATACTCGATGGAAAACCCACAACTATCCCAGCTAATGCTACGCAGAAAGCTAAAGTACAATCATCAGGCACCTGTGCAACGTCTTCTATTTGGAAGAAATTTCCTATATATGAAAAGCAGAAACCGAAACAGGTTTCGGAGTACTTGCTCCTCGTCATTACCGGGAAGGTAATTTCAGACGGAGTGAACTGTCTGAGTATCCCGAACAAACAAAATTAATTCCAACTAGTCATAAGCTCTATCTGCAGTTGATTCAATAGAATATCCGGAAACAACTTCACAAACACATACTCTGGGGTGGGAGTCAGAATGATAATTGAAAATCTTCTGGAGACCTACATATGGCATTCTCCAGTTCAGGTGAAAACGTCATACACTTGCCTCCCATAGAGATACGGTTCACTCCGTCTGAAATGACATTCTTGCTACTAACGAGGAACAGGTACTCCAAAACCAGTCTATCAGTGGTCGTCCCGGACAAATTAAATTAATTTCTGCTTTCCATATTCAGGAAGTTACTTGAGACGAATGTTCCAAATTGCTGCAGCTTTCTGCGCGGCATTAGCTGGATAAGTTATTTTTCACATGAGAGAGAGGCAAGGGTATGAGGAAGAACGGAATCTAGGAAAATACTGGCTATTGCAGAAACGCTTGCTGGCTTATTCATTACTAGTCACTCCACCTGGCTGTACTGGTGAAGCTATAGTACGAAGCACCGTCATTGAAATTAAAGCTACAGGGCTCACTTCAAGTTTCAAGTTTGCTATTCGTTATAATATGTGTAGAATACATATCAACATAAAGATTAATATGGTTTATCTATAACATGTTATCGCACATACAAGAAAGCTGTGTAGCATCTTTCCAAAAATATACCAAAATATCGAACTATCAATTTCAAAAAATCTTTTTTTTTTTATTATATAGACTTGAACATAATATTCTTGATAATGATTCTGAAATTGATTTTGATGGACTAAGGACTCCTCAACATTTTCAGTTATTCATTCCGATAATCTCACTCGAGATTGCAGACCGATTGCTATAAAATCTCGCAGATCTCAGGAAGATTGAAGATTTATCCAATCATCAAAAAATTCTGGAGGGAATCATTTAGAAGAGTGAATCTCCTCAGCTTCTGTTACAACCATTGCTAATCAGAAATAACCAATTTTTCTTAGACTATAAATGGATTACGGAGCCTAATACATGAAAATGAAAAACTTTCTATAGGGATTAGGTATGTGAAAATATATTTCAGAAACTGAGAGTTCCGATTGCGATTACAAATGGAGTATTTTTTGCTTTTAGCCAGCAATAGATAAAATCTAGGAAATGAATGAATGCAAAGAACTTCTGCAAACCGTTTGTGAAAAAGATGAAGAACAACAAAATAAAAATATTCTGCTCTCCATTCAATGATGTCAATTATTAGAATTTTACTATCAGTGAATCAATATCAGAACTTTCCCCAACATCAATTGATCTTCTAGGATATACGGAAAATTTTCAACGATAAAACAAACCCTGATCATCATAAACCTGAGCTAGAGAATTAACGCCATCAATTGATCAGTTTTTGCTTCGACAAGCTATTGAATTATTTTTTTTATTTTGGGAAATGAATTCCAAAAATTCTGGGAAAATACCACCATACACTCAAATCAATAAATTTTCGATGAATTCATTATTTGTAGAAGCTTTCGAAAATATAAAACTGCTTGTATATTTTTCATGTTTGCGCATTGTAAAAATTTGTTCTTACTGAAAGAGATTTCAGTTTGATTACTAACCGAAGATCAGTTATATTCATGTTTAACAATGAACAAGCAAGAACAAGTGTGATAAAATACAGAGATTTCGTTCGAAATTATCATTTACCGATTCGAAAGTATAAACTGAAGTGAAAAAGACAACCCACAGCCAATATAGTATTCAGAATTGTGCTTATGTATTCGAAATTGTACTTGCAGAGGCTTGTTCATACGAAGCGCAGAAGGCCACATTTTTATCATTCTGTTTTTGAAAATTACGGGATTGAAGTCGAAATTTCGAGTTTCAAAGTAGTAATTTCGGAATTACAAGATTAAAGTCGTAATTTTGATATCACGAAACCAAAGTCAAAATTTTGAATCGTAATTTCGAGTTTAAAATTCGTAATTTCGAGTTTGAAGTCGTAATTTCGAGAATAAAGTCAAAATTTCGGAGTTCTAGTTGAAAGCAGATTCCAAAAACGAAGCATTTGTGATTCAACAAGTTACAGCCATTTGCTTATTCCTTAAACTGATCTTTCAGATTCACTCACACAAATTTCACGGAAATGAGGTTACGTAGCTGTTGAAGGGACACTATTTCTCTTTCCTTCTTCCAGAGGTTTCGTTTTCTTCGATACACGAAATGTTTCTACCGAAAACTTTGCAGGAGATGTATCAGACATGAAATGAATAGTCCTTTCAGTCATGCCCTGTATCTGATATCAAAAAACCATATTTATCGGAAAAGTACGCCAAGTTTTTTTCATAAACAGAGGCTTTCTTTCGAAGCTTCTTCGGAAAAATATTTTTTTTAATGTCTTATCGTGATATACTCCTGAGAGTACAGTGGTTTCCGAGGCTCATTTGTGAGATTTTACAGATCAGTTTCCAACTGCTTTCCAAATAACATTTATTGACGTCTAGTGCAGCTAATACTTTCATTATTTCGACAAAATAGATGTATATTCAAATGGAAAGCATATTTTTGGCAGCATACATTCGTCGGTTGTGATGACCAAATATGCGCAAATATGCTGCATACATATTTTCCGCAGTATTCATGCCTGTATGAGATTCTACATCGATATTGATTATTATTATTATTAATATACCGAAAGCTTGACATATAACAAAGAGTTTTCTTTGTAACAGCCCAGCTATTGACTGCAACCTCACGAATTAAATCGATTTATAGTTAATCCAGTCACTAATTATTCTTTTATATATATATATATATATATATATATATATATATATATATATATATATATATATATATAAATCAAAAGGAGGAAATTCGTGGACATGACACTCTGTATATATATATATATATATATATAGGGTGTTTGGTAGCTGGGTGCAAACCTTTCAACTAGTTGAAAAAACCAGACATCACCAGAAGATGGCAAATGAGACATTGCCGAAACGTTGTGAAAATAATCCTTATGGGGAGAAAATACACAGAACACGGAGCGAAACCCGAGAAAACAGCTCATCATATATATATATATATATATATATATATATATATATATATATATATATATATATATATATATATATATATATAAATCGGTTCAATTCGTGAGGTTGCAGTCAATAGCTGGGTTGTTGTTACAAAGAAAACTCTTTGTTATATGTCAAGCTTTCGGTATATTTCACACCTTCGTCAGCACAACTACAATAATAAGATTATATCTTGTAAAAAATATATAAATATGGAGAACTTACTAACGTGAGAATAAAATATAAAATGGTTCAAAAACAGATAGAAAAACATTAAATAATGACAGTTGATAAAAATTTTTGGCTGACAATGTCAAGTGGGAAAATTCTGGATGATACTCGAATTACTAGATCTTTCATTTTCTTTATCATATTTCAGTAGATACGTGTAAATTTTGATAAGACTATCAATATCAGTTCGTTTATCCATTGAATGTTCTTCGTTGTTAATATATATCATTTCCAAAAATATTCTTTTAGTTGTATTGGTTTCTCTATCTAAAATATTTGGATTTTCAAAATTCATTTTATGATCCTCCGAATTAACATGCACAAGAATTAACACTTCGTCTACAGTCGCTCTTATGGGAAGTGATGCGACTACTTAGAGGTCTAGATGTTTGTCCTATATATGTTTTAGAACAATCCATACAAGAAATTTTGTATACTGAATTGGATTTTTGTTTATTTGAAATTGGAGCTTTTAGTTTATTGTATAATTTATATATAGAAGTGACATTTGTTTTAGATATTTTGAGGTTATTGTTTCGGAATACATTAATCAATTTTGGTGTCAATTCTTGAATATATGGGAGTGATTTATATGTGAATGAAGGTATAACGTTGTTATGTTCAACTTCTTCATTATTATTTTGAAAGTCTGTTCCTTCACAAAATAAAATTCTGTTTACTAAAGATTTAGGATAAGAATTTTGGATCAGAATTTTACTGAAATTAGACAAACTTTGGTTTTGTAAATCGGGATGGGTAATTTTGATGATTCTGTTTTTTAATGATTTTATTAAATTGATTTTCATTTTATTTGGATGATAGGAATGGTAATTAATAAATCTATTACTTGATGTTGGTTTTCTGTACCATTCAGTGATGATAATATTTTGTTCTGATCTCAATAACTTCATATCGAGGAAAGGAATAGAGTTGATTATTTCCTCTTCAATAGTGAATTGGATATTGAGATCATATGAATTAAATACGTTCAAAATTTCTTCTTTTCCATCTGCAGGTATGGTCAGAATCAAATCATATACAAAACGTTTGATGAATGGAATACGGAAAGATAATTTTTGAATACATTCATCAATAAGCTCATCTAAAACAAAACTCGATAAAATTGATAAAATGGTGGAACCCATAGGTATGCCAAATATTTGTTTATAAAATTTGTCTTCAAGTATAAAATATGTTGAATCAAAAATAAAATCTAAAATATTCATGAATGTGATTTTGTCTAATTCACAATGTGCTTCAATGTTAGACCAATTTTTGTTCAAAGTTTATTTCACTACTTTTAACGGTAGGTTTGTGATAAGTGAAACAACATCTAGGCTTATCAAAACATAATTTTGAGGAGGCTGATAATTATTTATAAATTCACTAAATGAAAAAGAATCTTCAAAATAATAAGGATTGTCTGTTTTATAGGAAGTTGTTAGAATATTCGTTAGAAATTTACAAAGTTTTGAGTTAGGTGCATCAAATTTGTAACAGATTTGTAATATACCGAAAGCTTGACATATAACAAAGAGTTTTCTTTGTAACAGCCCAGCTATTGACTGCAACCTCACGAATTAAATCGATTTATAGTTAATCCAGTCACTAATTATTCTGTTATATATATATATATATATATATATATATATATATATATATATATATATATATATTGTGACATGCTTAAGATTGCCTCCTTTCCTCTCATGCAGACCTATGACTTTGTAGGTACGTAACGGAAAAACTAACAACCCATCCAGCTAATGCCGCGCAGAGAGTTGAAGTAAAAGCATAAGGCACCTGTGCAACGTCTTCGACTTGGAAGATATTAATATTAATTATATATATATGTATATATATATATATATATATATATATATATATATATATATATATATATGTATATATATAGAAACATAAGTTAATATCGGACATAGCACTCATGAAAGTGGCAAACCATAGACACGTGTTTCGGGCTTTTGGCCCATCATCAGTGTGGTGCAGCCAAGTGTAAGGATGGGCAACACTTGGTTACCAAAAGATAGAAATACAAATGCACGGAGCCACCAACAGGAGCCAACCGCACATTTGTGGTTTCAGTTGATAGATCTCGTGTTCACAAGAAAACTATCAAAATCACCACGGAGGTAGCTATAGCTACCTGCGTGACATCCGGGTCCAGGAAATTATACAAATATGAAAGTTATTGAGTGTCTTGATATAGAAACATAAGTTAATATCGGACATAGCACTCATGATGGGCCAAAAGCCCGAAACACGTGTCTATGGTTTGCCACTTTCATGAGTGCTATGTCCGATATTAACTTATGTTTCTATATCAAGACACTCAATAACTTTCATATTTATATATATATATATATATATATATATATATATATATATATATATATATATATATATATATATATATATATATATATATATATATATATATATATATATATATATATATATATATAGTATTCCATGTGTCGTTCATGTGTCAAGCAGAGTAGACGTATATTCGAGAGCTCCTATTCTAAATTTCAAATATTAGATTGTGAAGAGAGAATTCAGTCTCAAAAAAAAGTGCAAGTTTTGTTTTAAGTTTCATTTCCTACCTGTGACAAAAAGTACTACCCACTGAAAAAAAAAATAATCATGGTATCAACACGCGAGCAAGGTGAAGAATTAAAAGCAGCTGTGAACATTGCAATGAAAAAACTATGGACAGACGAGATATTCATAAAAAGCATCACTGATAAAGTGGCAAATTGTGTTTTGCTGAACGTAAACAAAAAATTGCTGGAGTACGAAGAGAGATTATCAACGGTAGAAAATCATATGGAAAACCAAAACAAGCAATACGAATCCGCAATAGCAAAAATGGAATCATCATTCACCAACTTACAGGGTGAATACAATAAACTTGCCAGAGAAGTTGATCAATATGATCAACAATCAAGAAAGAAGAACATTCGTGTCTTCAACATAAAAGAAGAAGCTCACGAAAACACTAAACAAAAAGTGAGTGATACAATTCATCAAACAATGGGAATGAATCCAACCGATGAGGATATTCAAACATGCTATAGAGTTGGAAAAATAAGTGATGGAAAAAACAGAAGTATATTCTTGACATTAACAAATTATAAAATAAAACAACACATCTACACCAATAAAAAAATGTTGAAAGGAACGGGAATTGTGATAAAAGAAGATCTTACACCATCAAGAATGGCCCTAATGGATGAAGCAATAAAAAGAACAGATTTCAGAAGTGTTTGATCAGAAAACGGGAAAATAATAGTCAAAATAAACAATAAGATCAAAACATTGAAATGTCGAAAAGACTTGGAAGCAATATGACTATGACAATGATTACTATTAGTTTTCAAAGGTTGTAATATAAATATTTCTATACTTTTAGTTCTTGTAATTAATCTATTTGAATTAAATTAAAATCCTTTTATAACTCTCACGTTGTAAGCAACTTTTCTAGGAATAGGAGTCTGTTGAAAAGTTACATCAAAATCAATTTTTGTATATGTTGAACCTTTTGAATATATTGGAACAAGGAGAGGTGCAAACCAAGGTCTTAGAATGTATAGAAGATATAACTCTTAAAAACTCAAGCGACAAACATTTCAACATAATACATTTCAATATAAGGAGTGTAAATATAAACTTTGAGGAACTATTACTGTATATTGAACCAGTGAAAGAAAAAATTAATATCATAATGGAACATGGAACGTGGATAAGGTGAGTGACTTTGAAATACCAAATTTTCAAATTCATTATAATAATTCAAAATTCAATCAAAACGATGGTGTCTTGGTCTATTCAAAAAGTTATCTGGCAGCTGAAGTTACTATCATTCCCATAACTGATATCAACTTGCTCAATCTCTCTATAAATAGCGATATATATAATATAAACATTACAGCCTCATATCGACCTCCATCAACAAATATAATTAGCTACATAAATGATATTAATAATTATTTGGAGAAACTAAACAAAAATGATGTAGACGTTTTTATGGGTGACATAAATATCAATTTACAAAATGATGAATCTCTTGATGTCCTATATCAATACAACAACAAGAGAAACCAAAAAATGTAAATCAATAATTGATCACATTTTTGTCAGAAAAAATAAGGGATCAACTAATATCAATGCATATGTTATTGAAACGAATATATCTGATCACTATTCAACATTCTTATCTGTATCATACAATGAAAAACAAAAAAAGGGAACAAAACAAGGAAATACAAAATAGCTTTTTGGATCACACCAAGCTAAACCACCTTTTAAGAAAAGAATACTGGCAAAATATTTATTTGAATGAAGATGCTCAACATTGTTATGACCTATTCATAGATAAAATTAATGAGAATATAACGAAATGTACAAAAACTAAAAACTGTTTTCTATATACTAAAAAAATTAAACCATGGATCACAACAGGGCTCATTAAATCAATCAAACATAGGGACCGTTTAAAAAAAAATTAATGAAAAATTATTCAATTGAAAATAAGACAGAGTACTCACAATATCGAAATATGTTTAATAGATTACTGAAAGAAACAAAAAATCAATATTATAGAAATAAAATATACGACGCAGGAAGGAACTACAAACAAATTTGGGAAATTATAAACTGCGCTTCAAATAATATTAAATCAAATAATCATGAACTAAAAAACATTCCAATCTATAATAGGGAAGGCGTTGAAACTATAAATAATCTAGATAAAGTAAACATACTGAATGATTTCTTTACTAACATAGGCAAAGAAATGGCAGAAAACATAAATAAGGATGATCAACTGAAACCCAATGAATTGATAGAAAAACAAAATGTATCATCTTCAATTTATCTGAGACCTGTCACGGAAAATGAAATCATTAAACACATATCTAACTTAAAAAATAAAACTTCAGCTGGTCCTGACGGCCTGACCGTGAATATAATCAAATTAATACATATGCACATCATTTCACCACTGACATATATCATTAATCTATCCTTTTCAACAGGGGTGATAATACCAAAGCAATGGAAGGAAAGTAATTTAACACCTGTCTATAAATCTGGAAATAGAAAAGATCCTAGTAACTACCGACCAATTTCAGTTATAAATAATTTAGCAAAAATTTTTGAAAAATGTTTGAAATCTAGACTTATGGAATTTTTTGAGAAAAATCAAATAATATCTAACAGGCAATTTGGTTTCAGAAATAATCTAAGTACACAACATGCCATAATTGATCTTACAAAAGGGATTGTTGACTGCTTAGATAAGTCAAAAAAATGTTTATGTATATTTCTCGACTTAGCAAAGGCTTTTGATACGGTAGGTCACGAAATATTAATAGAAAGACTAAATGAGGCAGGCATTCGCGGTCCAGCATTGAACATTTTAGAAAACTATTTGAAACACAGATATCAGAGAGTAAAAATTGATCACATTTGCAGCGCACCACTTGAAATAACAACAGGCGTACCGCAAGGAACAGCTCTGGGCCCAATACTTTTTCTTGTTTATATTAACTCGATAGCAAAAATTAAAGATTTCCAAGGACATCTTGTTTCATACGCTGATGATACGGCAATTTTGCTTACTGATAAAAACTGGGATAATCTATTCAATAAAGCTGAAAAGGATCTTATAAAAATTTCACAATGGCTAAATTATAGCAAGTTGTCTCTGAATACGTCTAAAAGTAAATTTATAACATTTTCTACAAATGTCGACACTCAACCAAACAGAAATTATATTATGCTTCATAAGAAAACATGCACTCAACCAAATTGCAACTGTCCATCTATCCAAAAAACCAAAGAAATAAAATATCTTGGCGTAATTGTCGATCAACACACCAACATACCAAATATGTAAACAATAAAGCTAGGCAAATAATTCGAAAATTTTACATCCTTAGGTACATTTTAGACAATCGTAACCTAAAACTTATATATACATCACTAATTGAACCATTATTTAGATACTGTATAGTAATATGGGGAGGATCATATAATAATGCATTACAAAATTTGAAAACTACTCAGAACTGTATACTTAAAATAGGTTTCAGGAAAAACAAACTTTTCCCCACTAATAATCTTTACGATGAACTAGATATCTTTGACATTAACAAACTACATATGCACCAATGCTTGCTATATATGCATAAAAATACAAAACTAACAATAAATCACAATAAAACTATCCCAACCCGATTTATTACGACACTATCAATTGATATACCATTATTTAGAAAAAGTCACTCCCAAAATAGCCTTTTTTATATAGGTCCGAAACTATATAACAAACTACCACTTCAAATTAAAAAAATATATGAACTCAGTTCCTTTAAACACCAAATAAAACAATTGATTAATGGAAATAAAATATACCTATAAATGAAAATAAAATGAAAACATAAAATGGAAAAAAAACTTGGAAAAAAAATGATAACAATTTAACAAAATATGAATAAATGAAAATAAAATAAAATAAACCATTAAAAAAAAATCAAAATATAAATGAATGAAGGAAAAAAAAAATTAAAAAGCGCTCCTCAAGTTAACTCATTTCTACTCAATATATATGTGTATATATATATATATATATATATATGTATGTGTATATATATATATATATATGTATATATATATATATATATATATATATATATATATATATATATATATATATATATATACAAATATGAAAGTTATTGAGTGTCTTGATATAGAAACAGAAGTTAATATCGGACATAGCACTCATGAAAGTGGCAAACCATAGACACGTGTTTCGGGCTTTTGGCCCATCATCAGTATGGTGCAGCCAAGTGTAAGGATGGGCAACACTTGGTTGCATGAGTGCTATGTCCGATATTAACTTCTGTTTCTATATATATATATATATATATATATATATATATATATATATATATATATATATATATATATATATATATATATAAACTATCCTCTATGCACAATCAATTTGCACCTCTCCCAACATTAAATACAATTAAATTTTTTTTTTTTGTTTTCCTTGTACAGAGATATGCACTACAAGCATTTATGCTTAGGTAACCTCTGTACAGGATTATATTATATTATATTACTATATTATCTGTAACAATCTGTAAAAAATGACAATTATGGAATGAATGAATAAAGTTTGATTTGATTTTGAAAAAAAAAATGTTTTTCTTGTAATTCAATTTACATTGGTGAGACCAGTCGTAATCTATCTGGAAGAATCACTTCACATAAGAGTGACTGCAAACTAAACAAACGTTCCTGTGGACTAGCTGAACATGTTATCTCTTCAGATCATGTTATGGATTATCAAAATACTAAAATTTTAACAGTTGAAAATAATAAATTCAAAAGGCTTTTTCTAGAAATGGTTCACATAAGTAAACATAATAATAATTTAAACAAAAAATCAGAAATACTAAATTTAAGCCAAATTTACAATTATATTTTAACTTTTGATAAATAAAATTGAACAAATAATTTCAATATCATATTACTAATAATTTTTCACTTACACTTACATTCAAATCTCACTGTATGTGTAAATATTATAATAATAACATTTTCTCTGGTGCTGTAACAAAATTTTCAACGTCAAATTTTGCATTTGACTTTTCGTTTTTATGTTTGGATTTATATGCCTTTTTCTATATTTTATACTAACTTTGGTGAGTTTTTGTAACATATCTATTGCTGTCAAATGTTCACATGATCTTTATTTTGTAGACATTCTTGATAAAGGAGAAAAAATACTTTCCGAAAGCTTGAATAACAGAAAATAGTGTTTCCATAGCCCGCAGATATTGACTGAAATACCCAAATCAAAAATAATTTATAGTTTTATATATATATATATATATATATATATATATATATATATATATATATATATCTGTTTAAAAAAAAAATCTGTTTAAAATCTGTTTAAAATCTGTTTTTTCGTTAACCAGCTGTCGCACCCCTACGAACGACAACCCTCAGAAGTCGAAACTTGTGCGAGCTAAGGATTAACGAGGTCTTACCTTTTAACGTGTGATTCCTAACACGGAATATATATATATATATATATATATATATATATATATATATATATATATATATATATATATATATATATTTGATTGATGCAAGTAATTTTCCTTTATTTTGAGTATTTCAATATTGAATTCTACAAAAAGGATTTGAAGCTTTATATCTTCTATTAATTATCTGCGAGCGCTTTCGACAGTTGGTAGTACTGTCATCATCTGGCACTCCTGAAACCAGATGATGACAGTCGGGATGAAAAGAATCATTTGGGATTGTAATGTATGTATGTCTCGGTTTTCTAAGTACATTGAACTCAAATTTGTTATGATTATGTGCAATAGCCAGGTCTATGAAATCGATGTTTCTCTATCTCTGTGTCGACTGTTTCTATTGAGATGATTCATGAATGTCATGAATTGGTGTCATCTGTCGTGTAGTATGGTCTGTTTTCAGACGTTCTCCAAGATACCTTACAACGAATGAAAGCCTCTCATTTTAGATATAATAGATCAAGCCAAATTTTCGACAGTTCTAGATATATTCCTAAATCAGAGTTACTTACAGTTCAATAACAAATTTTATGAACAGGTTTCAGGTATATTAATGAGCTCACCCCTTAGTCCACTTCAAGCAGAAATATTGATTAACAGCTTGGAGATCACTATAGTAAATTCTGACCTGCATTAAAAACATATTCAATTTTGGTACCGATATGTGGACTGTATTGTCTATTGTTTCAGAGGTACTACATGACAGCTGAAACAATTTATTATATTTATGTATAATCCTAACAGAAACATACAGTTTACTCGAAACAGAGATGGAAAAATAGATTAATACCTTCGACTTGACTTACAAATGATCATAATAAATTTGAGCTCAATGCATTCATTCCGAAAACCGAGCTATTCAGACATTACAATCCCAAGTGATTCTTTCTATCCCGACAGTCATAAATTAGCAGCTTACAATTCAATGTTGCACAGAGCATTCTCGCTAGCTTCATCTGCTAATAATCTAAGTAGGGAAATTAAAATAATAGAGATAGGACAAAATAATGGTTTCAACGCAGACACAATCCAGAAGTAAGTCAGAAAACAGAGCCAAAAATTCACGTACAGATCAATATATCCCCTGATCAAGCAATCAGATATCAAAAAATTTGTAACTCTGAAAGTAACTCTGGCGTGTTGAAAGACACGCCAGATGAAGCCATTGTAAGGCGAAACACGTGTTGCGTTTTTGTAAAACAATTTAGTGAAAATCTCACAATAAAGTGTTTTTGGAATACTCTGAAATATTTCCGTAAAAACAGAAACAATTGCGGGTTTTTTTCAGAAAAAATAATTCGGGAGTAGCATTCAGACCACATGCCAGGTTATATAATTTCCTTTTCAGTGCCAAAGATCAGGTGTACAAGATGGAGTAATCTGGGGTTTGTAAGTGTTCGGAGTGTTATAATGTTTTTGTGGGACAATATGGCCGAAATTTCTCGAAACGATATGCTGAGCATGAAAGGTCTTTCAGACTAGATCAGAATGATTTGACGTTATCAAATCATATATTGGAATGCAACCACAAGTTCCCGAATCTAAACGATACGGAAACTTTGCACTATGCAGGCAAGGGTTGGAAACTCAATTTTTTGAATCCTTGGAAATCCATGAGTAAAAGCATTGCCGCAGAACCTGCTAAATGATCAGATCGATCCAGTTCACTTACCGGTTTTCAAATTAGCGTACCTACATTGTCACAGGTAAATGAAAATCAGGTATGCAATTAATTTAAGTACCTCTGTTATTACCTATAATGTTGTTTAGATACATATACAGTACGATGCAAATGTATGGAATAAATTCGATATTTACAAAATGAGCGTCTTTCGGAAGAAATCCAAAAACAGGTCAACTTTAATTTTTGACGGCCCATCTCATGATATTCATATGAAAGACGTTTCGTCACCGGTGTTGGTGTGATGACGTAATCGACAATTTTTTTAAATGCAAACAGGGGTCATGTGGCACCTCATTCAAAAGGTCTACTAATCATATATTCAACGGTATAACCATGCCAATATTAATTTATACAAGATGAACCAAAACATGTTATTTATTGAAGTACAATAAAATTATAATAAATTTTCAAATTGATGACCTTCAGCTATGATGCAATGTGAAAGCCGGGCACTGAATTCATTTCTAACGTTTCCGAGAACTTCGGGGGTTATTTGTGCAATCTCCGCTCTGATGCGTTCCTTCAACTCTTCTAAATCATTTGGTCGATTTTGGTAAACTTTACTCTTCAAGTATCCCCATAAAAAAAAGTCTAACGGGGTCAAATCCGGAGACCTTGGTGGCCATTCGATCGGCTCTCTTCTTCCTATCCACTTTCCTCGGAAAACAGTATCCAGGTAAGTTCGTACATCAACGGCGTCTCATCCTGCTGGAACCACAAATCATTTCTATTTGGAAATAGCTGATTCAGTTGTGGCATCAGATAATCTTGAAGAAAGAGTAGATATCGAGCACCAGTTACGCTTTCCTCAAAAAAGTATGGTTCTATTATCTGGTTGTTCAAAATTCCGGCCCAAACATTCACTTTTTGTGGATATTGTGTGTTATGCTCCTCCATCCAATGTGGATTTTCTCTTGCCCAGTATCGATAAGTGTGACGGTTTACGTGACCGTTGAGCATAAAAGTAGCTTCATATGAAAATATTATATTTTGTATGAAATTCCGATCTCTGTGCGAGCGCCTCATCATGATTTCGCAAAATTCGACTCTTCTGTCAAAGTCATCTTCTAACAGTTCCTGGACCAGCTGAACTTTATACGGATGCCACTTTTCTTTTTTCAACACTCTAACAACAGTCGATTGGTGTAAATTATTATCCAGTGCGACTTGCCTCGTGCTGGTATGGGGGTTTTCTTGGAACGCAAGTACCACATCAAGTTTTTGGACTTCTGAAATTGATTTTCTACCACTTTTAGGGAGATCTTTAACATGGCCCGTTTCTCGAAACTTTTTCTCAATTTTACTTATTGTTGATTGAGAAACGGGTTCTCGGTTGGGTTATTTCGCATTGAATAAATCACGAACTTCTGCCTGAGTCCTTACTTCATCTCCACAGCCAATCATAATTAAAATTTCGATTCTTTGGGTTTCTGTTACTTTCATTGCCAGTTTATAAGTGATTCAAATATTTTTCTAGAAATAATGTCAACCGCTTCAATGATACTTCACTTCAATGACATTGACTAATCTCAAGTAGAGTGTAGGACTTTTATCACCATTTCTTTTTTCTAATCAACAAAAACAATAGAAGACAGTACGATACTTTATTCTCAGTGGCGGTGCATAGCATTAATTGGTTCAACGAATTACTATTATTTGTAATTCCAGTCTTCTGAATACATTATTTCGGTTGACCCTGTATTAATACATATTGAAACCATTATACCGTTGAATAGACGACTAGTAGACCTTTTGAATGGGGTGCCACATGACCCCTGTTTGCATTTAAAAAAATTGTCGATTACGTCATCACGCCAACACTGGTGACGAAACGTCTTTCATATGAATATCATGAGATGGGCCGTCAAAAATTAAAGTTGACCTGTTTTTGTATTTCTTCTGAAAGACGCTCCTTTTGTGATACATTTGCATCGTACTGTATAAGGGCTGACTTTATTGTTCATTTTCAGTTCATTGTATCAGTTTGAAAATGTCCTTATATGAATCACACGTTGAAAAGTTAGATCTCGTTAGTCCTTTTATTCAACAGATAACAGGACGAAACTGCAGTTACGTTAGTTATGAATGAAAGTATTTTTTTTATTCAGCAACACCATGAGAGTACACAACATGATAAAACCACGAGTTCGTAAAACTATCGCTACACGCGATCAAATGAACGCTGGGTGGAACTTCAAAAGTTCAGATTAGTTTGGAAACCCATGAGGAAAAAATATCTCACGAAATTATTCGAGCACATAAAATAGTTTGGAATATTTATCAAACTCCTTTGCGAATCTCTTCTCTAGTAGAAAACGTATTCGGCAAACTCTCCTAGGACTTGAAGCGAAGAATCAAACGATTCTTAGTATGGCTACCGAAATGAGAGTATTGGGATTATATGAAAAAGAAAAAATATAGGTCATTGACTACGAATGTGTTCGTATAAGCAAAATTTTCAGTCAATGGATCATTGGAGTTGAATATTATGTTATGGAAATTAGTGTAATAGAATTATTATTGGCTTTCATGGCCTTGGGATGAAATAAGCGGTTTTGCAGGAATATACAATATGGGATGTTTGAAATTATGATTATCGCATTTTACTAGCTAAGGGAAAAACTATCTACGAGATCTTAGTCTATAAGTGTTGAAGTTCCATTTCTAAATTATAACTGAGAATTGTCGATTCAACAATTATCAGCGTAAATCATTTATGAGGAACAAAGTTTTCATTGAAGTTAGTTCGGACTCCCAATTCTAGTATTTTTCATCATATCTCACATCGAGAATCAATTATAATTATGTTTTGATCATAGACTGATATCTGATGATATCATCATCAGAAATCGCCCATTGCGATGGTATCACATCGGGCATCGCTCGATGACCAAGGCAGCGTGAAGTTGCCGCTGTTTTCGGTTCAAAGGGTGGGACTGTAAAGAAAAATTGGATGATGGCGCTCCTAGAGTCAATATACTCTGGAGCTCCCCATTCGGATTTCCCTGGGTGGGGGCTGATTCGAGTGCATCATCTTGCAGAAGTTATTGGAAATTCACTATTCCTGACAGCCAACAGGGTATTCCTAGTATCAGTCCACAGGAAAATAGCATGGTAGATGCAGTTACTAAGAGACCCACCAGCAACTTCAAAATCGATTTCTGCAACATCAGAGGACTCAACCCAAATATAAACTCAGTGAACCAACATCTGCAAACAAATAGTCCTCGTATTCTTGAACTCGGAGAAACCAAAGTCAGTGTTTCAACAAACCCCGTCAATTTTCTATATCTCGACTATGATTCCCACTTCTGATTCAGACGTAACTTTGGAATTTCTATTTTTATCAAAAGCGATCTCTCCTGTCAACGGGAGAAAATGCTGGAACCCCGAAACTTTGATGTTATGTCGTTCAAAATAATATCACAGAAGATCACTGAATTCATAGGCTGCGTTTATCGACCACCGAGAGCGATACACAATTTAGGGCACTATTCTCTTCATTTGTAAACATCATTGACTTTCTGCAAACTAATCATTCCAGTGCCGAAATTTTCATATTCGTTGACTTCAATGTCCACAATATCGAATGGATCAAATTTTCAGATATCAACGACGAACAAGGTCGCGAAACTGTGGCTTTCACAATAAGCAAGGGACTTACTCAGGTTATAAATGAGCCAATGACGATTCCAGACCATGATGGAGGATATGCTAGTCTTCTGGATCTATATCTAACAACCACAGTCATCGTAAGGTCTCCATTAGGATCTTCTGATCACAAACTCATTTTGCCGATAAATGTTGGAGAACAATCTTAACAAACCAAAGTTTGGCATTACAGATCTGCTGAGTGGGAGGATCTCCAAGACCATTTCCGAAATTTTCCCTGGCTAGATGTTTGTTTCAGCTTTGAAGAATAATCTATCTGTGCTCCTGGATACACGGAAGTTATTATATCATCAATGGATGCATATATTCCTTCTTTAATGAAACGACCTTCTTACGGCAAACCTTGGTTCAACAAAAATTGTGAGTAAACTGTCTTCCAAATAACTATTGACTAGTAGCTTTGCTATCAGTGATATCAAAAATCATGGAGAGAACCGTAAACCACCATAAGTTTAAATATTTGAAAGGCTTCAACATCTTGGGCGATCATTAATATGGCTTTCGGAAACAAAGATCAACAGGCGACCTCCTTTCGTATGTATTCCCAGATCTACATCATTTCCATTTAATGAAGCATATTTGAAAATTTTTGTTCGCCAATTTTCAGGATATGGATCCAATTATTTCCCAACACACAGGTAACCGTATATATTAACAAATGAATATATAAATTAGAATAACTGTAATCCTTCAGATTATGCCAAATGAGATAAAACTCATTATGAATGAGAATAATTTCAGAACCTGATAGTTTTCTATAAAAATAAGAACATATGCAGCTAACTCACAATTCCATTTCAGACATCTGTACATTTCTCAACTGCTCAATAATTACGGTTTTCTCATCACAGTCACTGTTTCAAGGAAATATAATTTCAATAAGTCATTTTTTCCATGCAAATGTGACGGCTGTAGATTTTGATAAGTATCCGGAAACTTTCATAAGCAGTTTATAATCAGTCTTCAAAAATTGAACCATTCTCCAGAGTCGACTTTTGTGTATTTAGGTACATATTTGGTACATTGTCGGACCTTTCTGTTGAGAGCTCGCCTCGAGCCTTTAGTTTTGTGGTTTCGTTTTTCCTTTGATGTTGTCCATAGTTCATCAGCCTTTAGGGCAGAGAATTAAGGTTTTCCTCCATAATTTCCATATTTCATTTGCTTTTAGGGCATAAGACTAGTATCTGAGATAAAACTAAGTCTGGGATTTTCAGCTTGAACTGTCATGCATCATAAGACATTCATCTGTATCAACCACATATATCCGGCTATGGACCTAAACAGACATCATCCGTCTTCAGGCAGGCATCCGTATCTGTCACAGGAATCGGTAACTACCATAAATTTTCGATTATGCTTCTAACCAGGCACTACATCCAGGTAGACATACCTGCAGCAAGTACAAAATGTGATAGCGGGCAATAGCGTGCTCCCCTAATCTAACTAAATTACTATCGTATTACGATAAGCCCCTTGCCAACCAGTGTCATACCCATAATTACTTTTAATTAGAATGGCAACTGGAACATGACTCCTTTTTGAATTATTTTCATATTTTATTCAGTATTATAGGTAGAAGTACAGTTCAATAAAATGTTATATAATGATACACTTATTCAAAAATGAACTTTCGCTAGGCGATGCAATTACGTTTGGCCCTTTTACACCATTACTGCAGCTACCGGACTGAGTCATCACCGATGGGAAAAATCGATCTGCGTAAAGTTTGGGTCGGTGTATGACAAAGAAAGCTTAGAAAAGAAGGAATAGAAACTTTTGTTTGCAATTTTACATATTTGGATGTTTACGGCTCGAATAATCTAACAGACTGATAACAGATTTCTACACATCTACTGCACATCTTGAGGGAGGGGTCGGGGACCGCAGATTCCCCGTTATGGACTCATTCAAGTATCCACCTTCGAGCACGTATTTATATCTACCACACGGATCCAGTTATCAACCCAACCAGGTATTCATTGTAGCTTGTTTGCAGGTGTCTTTTTGGTTTACTACCACTAAAACCTTCCCTCTGAATGGACCTTGGTGCACTTTATAAATAATTTCTACAGTTTCTCATATATAAGATGACTGTTTAGATATTTTCGTCCATGCTGAGCCATCTATCGTCGCCATGGAAAGTTCCATTTGTGTTTGAATCTGTATAAAATCTGTTTTTCCGTTAACCAGCTGTCGCACTACTACGATCGACATCCCTTAGAAGTCGAAACTTGTGCGAGCTAAGAACTAACGAGGTATTACCTTTCAACGTGTGATTCATAACAAGAGTTGGACGATAGCAAATGAAAATCGATCGTTCAGCCTGGGGCTTGAACCAGCGACCAACACGGCGGTCGATTTGGGTGAGTGAACAAAGCACCCACGTCGAACCGCCCGGCTACCGACCTACACTACACTAAACTAAACTTTGAAATCATAACTAACTCAGAAAGAAACATTTACATTTCTGACAAATGTTAAGACGGTGGAATTTCGTTTATAATCCTAAACCTTTCACCGGTAGCTCAATAATAATTTTCAAAAAACATATTGAATTGTTATTCTCCCATTCGATCCTCGTCATACATTTATTCATCATATGATAACTACTATTCTATTATCTCAGTAGTGGCTGCAGAGATCGACTTCCGTATATTCAGCTACATAGAGACTAGATAGGTATCTTTCGTTTGATTATTCCGGAGAGAAATTTTATCGTGAAATTTCAGAACTTCCGAATTGAACTAAACTATTTAAAGCAGTAGGAAGAATTAATGATGATCACAATATGATCACCTTTAAAATCTACGGTATGTCGACTCAGAAATTCACCACACGTTAATTTAATGAAAGTTTCGTCGAAGCAGCAAGATTATCTCTTCACTCTCAAATGGAGTGATTTATACTCTCGTAACACCGTCAAAGATTCAATGATTTTTATGTCAAAGAAAACAAATCTTATATACTTTCGATCTCGCAGAGTCCCTAAGGAGAGTGGCCCCACTTCGAGTATTTGATACAGAAATGAGATTTCCAAGAATTGTCTCTTACGAATTTGTAGTCCTAGAAAACTGCCGTGAAACCAGAATATCGTTGTTCATGAACTTGTGATATTTGATACACAGTGGGCTCATAAAGTGAACAATATACCTAATAGCAGCTGAATAAATTTCCTAAAACTGTCCGATTTCCTTTAATAATTTGATACATAGGGTGACATAGCTTTGAAAATTACATAATTGGTTTTTTTTCAGTGGAACTTAAAATTCGTCTTTTACTTTCCTAGGCTCTCTCGATGGGTGTTCCGTCACCATCTCCCTGTATATTGTGTTTGACTGTTAACTACAGTTTTTGTTTTATTTCACTTTCTTGCCTGATGTATCGCGAAATTACTGTGGATTCCTGTGACTGCCGCGAGAGGAAGATGGCGCACCTAAATTGGCATTCGGAGAGTTACGTTTATGCCTCAGCAGTGATGTGGTTCGTAAGGCATTCTCGTATTTTGAAACCAATTTTATATTGAATAACTCTTCCACAACTTTTAAGTTTCACACACAGATTCACTTTTTTTCAATGCTTCAATAAGAATTGTAAATGCAGTTTACAAGTGACAAAACTGGAATGAGTAAAATAGTGTCTAACCAATATTTATAATACAATTCAAACAACGAAATGTCTATGCGGTATGAAAGAGTATTCATGGTAAAAACGCAAGTTATCATAACAAATATTTCTCGGCAGAAAGCAATTCCGCATAAAAAGTATCGGTAGAAAGCAAGTCAGCATAAATACATCCCATAATAGCTGTTCTGAACTACGGTCGTACTCAAACAGGATAGATTCGAATAGTTTCTGCCTCTCTTCCTCTCTTCAGCAACTCCTTGTGCCGTTGTGATCAGAATCAAGGTGAGGAAATCACAGTCACTTTAAATTTTCTTCTTTCAGTATTAGTATTATTTGTTAATTATAATTAACATACATAACATAAGGACTGATAATTATCAGTCCTTAGCACCTCTGACTCGAAGGAATTATTCGATAATTTTCAAAGACCTATTAAATACAGTCCACTAAGTCATTCAATATTTTAACATGGTCCATACCATCCGGATATTGTGAATTCTTGAAACTTTCGTTTTGTTCAAACTCTCTGGTTCTCTCTGGTTTCTCCTAGTTGGTTTCTCAACTGGTCGAACCGTTCGGTTTTGTTTCTTAACTTCACATCCAATATAAACTTGTTTTTTTTTGAAACTCTTCATTCTTGGAGATTTTGCTAGGGGTGAGATATTGATTCTCAAATACAAGGTGTGATCGAATAATTTTGTTCGATACGATTATTCACCAAGCTAATTTTAAGCTTGTTATTTAGCAATCCAGTGATAATTCGACATGACGGCGGATGCTAATAAAATAAAACAATGTCGGGCACTTCAACAAATTTGCATAGACCGGATGAGCGATATTGCTGAAATAACGGGGAAGCTGCCAAAACATCTGTGGATCTTCATTCTCTATTTGAATCAATGTTTTCGCACTTGTCAGGGATTTGAAGTTATATCCAGAGGCTTTTACAAGCATTATTATGCATCAAAATCTACTTTTCCTCAATTATTCAATACAGCTGATGTCGCAAACAACCCAAGTCCATCCGAAATGAGTCATTTGAGATTGCCAAAAATCGAACTCGTTATATTTGATGGCAATTTCATGCAATGGAAAACCTTTATTGACATGTTTAATAGTTTAGGCCAGGAAAATTTTTCTTTGAAAAACATAGATAAATTAATTTGCCTAATCTCATCTCTATCCGGGTCTCCATTAGCACTTGTGAAGTATAACCCTATCTCGGATGCAAACTATATTGTTGCATACAATTCCTTGATAATACGTAATGAAAACAAAAGCAAATGCTCATAATCTAGAGTTGGAAAATGCTCCTCGAATCCATGATAATAATATTTCTTCTCAAAATCTCAGAAAACTCGTGGACACGTTCACGAAAATATTGTAGTTTTTTGCTTTTTAATATGCTTGTACGGCGGTTAGATTCAAATACAGTCGGTAAATTCGAAATTGAAATTGGTACTGATGACATACCGTCATTTGAAGACCTTCAAGATTTTGTTTTCAAACAAGCTAGTGCCTTAGATTGCACACAAAAGAAAACTCCTGAAACTGATATCAAAGCCAAAACCCATTTGCAAAACTCATCTTCCATCATATACACAAATATCCACAGTTAATCTCTCTGAATGTTAAGAATCGCTTTAATATGGTGAAGACGAAGAGATGGTGCGTCAACTGTCTTGGATCAAGACGTGATGAAATATTGCACTTCTAAGTCACATTGTTTTCATTGTGGGCACACATCACACTTTGTTACTCTTTGACACGACCGCTCCTCCCATAAACCCACTTAGTCAAGACCCAAGCTTATCTCTGACTCATATAGGAGATAATCCACCACCAAATCGAGCTTCTTTTTTCTTGATGCCCGCGGTGCCTATCAGCAAATTCATGCCCTCCTCGATTCAGGTTCACAAACCAACATTATAAGTCAAAGTTGCTGTAATCGTCTCGAATTACATAATCAAAAACAAAATAATTCCCTTTCCATTCAAGGTATACACGAAATGAATCCAACAGCTTCCAAAGCAGTCCCCCTGCAGATTCGTCCATGCACTAGCCCTAAATCTGTTATCAAGTCGAATGCTATCATAATGCCCAAAGTTTGTAATAACATGCCTAGTCATGACCTCAATGTCACGTCTTGGTCTCATTTGTTGAACCTCAAGCTTGCTGACCCTCATTTCAACATATCTTGTGAAATCGACCTTCTACTAAGAGCGGATATATTTTCTTTGATCCTAAATAGTGGTCATTTGTCTAGGCAACATAACGAACCCAATGCCTTCCATACCATTTTTGTTTGGTTTCTCATGGGATCAATTCCCAACTGTTCTAGCTTTGAATTACTCACATCTTCACATTGCTCTTGTTAACAAATTTGTTTAGAAGAGTTATGTAATAATTAATCGTCCCAAAAATGAATGATGAATGAACGCGAAAAATTGTTTGAAAAATATGTTCAACGTGTGGTTCTTAGCAAGAGTTGGACTATACTCAATCAGAATCGACTGTTCTATAGTTGGAATTGAACCAATGTTTACGTAGCGGTTGACTCAATGACGAAAACTAACCATACACGCTAACCAACTCCTTACCATCTGAGAAAACTCACGTCATTATGCAGCGACTGACCATACTATCAAAAATAAACCAAAGAAAATTGACCTGGGTGCATTTCATGGCATAATCTGCATCGGATATCGCCATCAATAATCAAGATTGAAATTGAAATCCAATTACTTTCCTATGAAGACATTTTTGAGAAAAAGCTCAAATCTGATAATGGTAGATTGGAAGATGTAACAATACAGAATTGAAGTTTTATTATCTTTCGTGACGAATAAAAAATAAATGTCAAAGAGTATTTTTAAACAATATTCATGAGGTTGAGTTGCAAAGGCCACTAATGGAAGTGTTTATATACGGTACCAACAATGTGCGTTGGCTTTTTATCGGTTTCTCGAAGTAGTTGTGAGATCGTTAAGTTTATTTTTGTAATATATATTTTGTGAATCGCTCATATTTTTGAACCCGTTACTCACCCTGTATAAATTGGAGGTATTCTGTGATACATTTTTGGAATTAGCTGAGCAATGCACCCCCATGATAATGATGGGACATTCCATTGAAAAACACTGCATATTGAATTATTGTTCTAGAAATCGGTAAATCAAAAATTAATTTGATTTCTGGAATTTTCAATTATATTTTCATAATGAAGTTATGCACTTCACGCACTGTTTCCTTGTCATTCTTAAAAAATTGAGAATCCTGGTATGAAACTCATTATGATAGAAATGATTTGAAGTGATATTTGAGCAGAGAGGGTAGCTGGTCACAAGTTGAACTTGCTCATCAGTGGATTTGTAATCAAGATCTAAGTAGAGTATAAACGTCACCTCTTCATGTTCTGGATTGATTATTGTATGCCATTCGAGAGAATATCGCAAAAGAACATTTTGCGCTCAGATGATTCGTGACATTGAACAAAATAATGATACGTCTTGAACAACTACTGCCAATCTGAACGACTCGCTCCACTATAACATCTGGTACAACCAGAGTGTTTTCAGGGTTTTTCATAATAATCATCTCAACCCTCTTCTTTCATTTTCAACAACATCCATATCGATTTAAACATGTTTTTATATATTATTACTAGTACGCGTATTTTACAATTGTGATTTTATACTTAATTGTCAATTTAGTTTTATGTTTGTATGATTTTATATTTAGATAATATTATATGTCAAAACTGACAACTTTTTATATTTATACTGATATTTGTGATTTTATATTATCTTATGTGTTTTTAATTTCATATATTAAATAGTTTATTTTCATATGCAAATCCCCTTTATACATAATTCATTCTCAAACTCTAATATTTATCATATATTAATTTTTTTCCTTTGGATCTCCTATTCACCACATACAAGCAACATCTGATGTTCTGTGGTTTCTACAATGTTTTTCAACTGTATATATTATTTCTTTCTGTGATTTGAATCTGAATAAACATTATTATCATTATTATTATATTTTGTCAGTCAGTATAGAAGCCAAAATAGTACATCTCATCTCAAAAAGTAGGAAAACGTCCTTAGAAAATTTATATATTATATTCACAAAATGTGTCCAGATCAACAAAAATACATGTGAATTCTGTAAACAATATGCATTCAACGATAATACTACAACGGATGGAAAATTTGGCATTACCGTCACCATCAAATACTAAATATTATTAAAAAAATTAACACGTTATATATTCCAGAAACAAGATTGTATCGAGATTGTTGAAATCTCGATACAATGAGAAATATTTGAAATGAAATAATGTCATTTCCTGTGCGACGTTTTCAATCTCAAAAACATATGCTATTAATACACATTTTAACACACTGCACGTTTTGGTAATTGGAGAACAAAACATGAGGAATCATAGCAATACATTCTACAATTGTAGTGTTTCAATTGTGGAGTTTTGCTCTCTTCTAGCCTATTACTTACGAGGTGAACAATTTTATTTTTATTTCCTATAGTGATATATTCATTTTCTCAGTCAAGGTGAAAAACATTCATCGATTTCGAATCAGACATTCAACTGATTTTAAAAATTCTTTAACATTTCCATTCCACTGAGTTCAGATCTATGTTATAGCTAATCAAATGTCGGAATCCATCACAACCTTTCTTGAAACATATAAAATAAATCGACATTCGAAGTGAGATCACAGTCATTGGATTGAGTTAATCATCTTTCACTCCATCACATTTCGAAAAAATTCGTCAAACAACTAATGTCATTCAATTTTTGTTTACCAATGGAGAAGTTTTTTCTGTGGTTCTTCAAAATAAATTTTTTTGGGTAGGTAGCCCTTATTTATGAAAGTTATTTGTGGTCTTTCCAATATTTTTCAAAATACGAGACGTACTGTATCAAAATATTTTCTCTAGTACCCTGATGGAGTACAGCGTGAATCATGATGAGTTGTTGTTATAAGATGTCAGTTGCTCTTCAAAAATTGATATCACAAAGATCAATTGAGTGAGGTTTTCGCCAACAGAGATATTTGGAATTGTTAACCGTTATTAATTTTTAGTGGGTTTCTCGATGTTTCGCAGTGGTATTTCTTAAATTTCAACAATAAAGTTTACCTCTAATACTACAAAAATGTGAAAGATATTGTGCGGTTCATTTTTATGTTCCAATGAGGAAGTGCACTTTTTTATTTCCAACAAAAACTTTTTCATATTAGAATGAATTATAAAATTCTGAAATTTTTACTTCACTACTGGCACCGTATAGTATCTTGACATGTTTCTGTAGTACAAAAAGTTCAATACAATGTTAAAGTTTAAAAGGGATCACTTCCGAAGCATAGAAGTAGTTTTGTAAATAGAAAGACCAATTTCACATTTGCAAACCACCTTTTAGCAGAAGGATATGAGTTCAATCATGATTACGATGTGTTACATTTAGAGGATAAGAGTTTGAAACTCAATCTTCTAGAATGTTTAGAAATCAATAGATTCAGGAATTCGAGTAATTTACTGAATGATCAATTAGAATTGAATAACTCTCCGTTACTAAATATTTTTTCAAATGTGGAAAATGGAACATAAGCTCAGGTAATTACAATTACAAATTTAGGTAAAAAAATTTAGGTACTTGAAATTCAGGTACTTGAAATTGTAGAATAAGGTGTATATATATATATATATATATATATATATATATACAGGGTCCTGCAACAGTGGCGCGGTGTTCCATATCTCTATATAGGAAGCAGATAGGAATCTAATTTTCTATAATATTACCTTATTGCTCGAGCTCGACAAAATAAAAATATTGGCGGTCACACAGGGTGTTCGATTTTTTCTGGGCGGATCCCAACTGTGTCTTTTTAAATGGCAACCTATATTTTTTATCGCTTTTTCGGTTTCTTCATAGAAAATAAAATAAACTTTATTTATATCTGCACTTCGAAAATATTGATGGTTTTCGAGATATCTAGCATGACAAGTTTTTTTTTCCAATATTCGTCACTCAGAATATTTGAAATTATAAAGTGGTGCCAAGTCCAGTTGAAATTTTTTTTTGGTCGAATATTCTACATTGGTAACTCTCTCAAACGATATATCTGAAATCGACCTGTGATATACAGGGTATGAAAAACCGCTTGCCAAATATTGTAAATGAAAATTTGCAAAATCTTCCTTAGATTAAATGGAACACCCTGTATATTATTGATCCATAAGAAGCGCCAACGAAACTTCTATAAATTTCATTAAGTATTCCCTATGGCTAAGTTCAATAGTTTTTCTTAAATGAGCATTTCTTTCGAAAAATGGTCATTTTTTCAAAGCGAAATCCATTTGACGACTGATAAGAATATACAAAAAATACCCTTTCCTTAAAATATCGCCCATTCCTAAAATTACCTGTTGCTAGATAAACAAGTTGCGAATTACACCACAAAATGGACGTTCTTGAATAGTTACAATAATTTCAAAAATCTCGGAATTTGTGCCATATTCTTTCGGTCTAAAACAACTTTTCAGCGAATGAAATATTTATTGGAAATCAAGTAGTCTGGCAAATGACAGAACAAAATATTTGGCTGCAAATGAATATTGAAATTTTTAGTCAATCGTGAAGTTGAACTGTCGGTATAATTTCATCAGAATATTGTTATCAAAAAGTGATTTGATTGATATGATTTTCATATTAGGTGAATCAGACAGGAATTGTTTATTGGCAAGTAGAATTTATTCTCAACGGTATCCAGATAGAAGGCATCCAGATGAAAGATCTTTCCGAAAGGTCTTGGGACGATTCGTTGAAACTGGATATATTAATTATTCCAAACATGAGCGAATCAAGCCAGCTACTAATGAAGATAATGAATTGCAAGTTCTTCTTGATGTCGAAGAAGATCCTAGTAGGAGTCAACGACAAATTGGGGAAATAGTGGATATAAGTGAGAGATCAGTGCAACGAGTATTGAAGAAACATCGCTTGCATCCATACCACGTTCAGTTACATCAAGAACTACTGTATGCTGATTTCGAGAAAAGAGTGAGATTTTGCAATTGGGCCATGAACAAAATTCGTCGAAACGAATATTTTTTCAATAATATTTTATGGTCGGATGAATCGACATTCCATAAAAATGGATTTGTCAATCGACATAATTACCATTATTATGCGACAGAAAATCCTCACTTATTGAGACAGGTGGATTATCAACATAGGTGGTCGATAAATGTCTGGGAAGGCATCATTGGAGAATATGTAATTGGTCGATACTTTTTTGAGGGACATATGAATGGTGCAATGTATCTCAATTTCTTACGAAATGATTTACCAGGTTTGTTAGATGATATTCCTCTTGACCTCCGCAATAGAATGTGGTTACAACATGATGGTGCACCTGCTCACTATTTGGCAGAAGTGAGAGATCATCTAAATGAAGTATTTCCCAATAAATGGATAGGACGGAATGGGCCTGTACGGTGGCCCGCTAGATCACCAGATTTGACGAAACTTGATTTTTTCTTATGGGGATACATAAAAAATATGGTTTACGTTGAGCCACCAACTTCTCCCGAAAATATGCGACTTAGAATAACGAATGCTTTTCGCAGCATTACACCAGCTGTCTTGCGCAGGGTAGAACAGTCTTTCAAACATAGACTTCAGCTCTGCATTCAAGAAAATGGAAGACATGTTGAACATATTTTATAAAAGTTTCATTATCAACCTTAATTAAACTCTCCCTTTTGTAGTTTTGTAATTTGCCAGTTGACAAATTTGAATATCTAGAACTCAAGCTCTGAATGAATATAATAACATGAAAAAAATAGTTATTTATAATGTTTCTTTCTTTTAACTTGTTTGGTTTGATATTGCACGATTTATGAGTGAAATTCTGCATCCAATGAAAAAATAATTTTCCATTTAGCAAAAAGTGATAGGTACATACATTTATTTCGTTAAAAAATATTTGTTTGGACACCTTCTAATGTACAAAATTGAAACAAGATATCTTTCGTATATTTTTATCAGTCGTCAAATGGATTTCGCTTTGAAAAAATGACCATTTTTCGAAAGAAATGCTCATTTAAGAAAAACTATTGAACTTAGCCATAGGGAATACTTAATGAAATTTGTAGAGGTTTCGTTGGCGCTTCTTATGGATCAATAATATACAGGGTGTTCCATTTAATCTAAGGAAGATTTTGCAAAGTTTCATTTACAATATTTGGCAAGCGGTTTTTCATACCCTGTATATCACAGGTCGATTTCAGATATATCGTTTGAGAGAGTTACCAATGTAGAATATTCGACCAAAAAAAAATTTCAACTGGACTTGGCACCACTTTATAATTTCAAATATTCTGAGTGACGAATATTGGAAAAAAAAAACCTGTCATGCTAGATATCTCGAAAACCGTCAATATTTTCGAAGTGCAGATATACATAAAGTTTATTTTATTTTCTATGAAGAAACCGAAAAAGCGATAAAAAATATAGGTTGCCATTTAAAAAGGCACAGTTGGGATCCGCCCAGAAAAAATCGAACACCCTGTGTGACCGCCAATATTTTTATTTTGTCGAGCTCGAGCAATAAGGTAATATTATAGAAAATTAGATTCCTATCTGCTTCCTATATAGAGATATGGAACACCGCGCCACTGTTGCAGGACCCTGTATATATATATGTGTATATATATATATATAGCATCGAATGAATAGAATTAGATATTAAGACACGCCCGAGGAAGCCATTGTATGGCGAAACACGTGTTGCGTTTTTGTAAAATTGTCTAGTGAAAATCACACATTGAAGTGTTTTTAGAATACGGGAACACTTCCTTCCAAGTTTTCGTTTCATTTTAGAAAACTGATCGAACATCGTCTTCAGTTTGTTAGAATCTCAAGTTCTTTGACAATATTTTCATAGATGACATCATAGTGCCTTCATATCACAGTAACTTATTGACTGAAAACGGGTTTTATATTCTATTGAGTTTATTTCCAGTCGAATTTGAGTAGGTTTTCAATAATTTTTTTTCATTAGAAATATCGGCTTCAAAGAATTATATGTTCGTTCCAAATTTTAAATTCCTCACCCCAGAAATAACTGAATGGCGGCATATACAATAATTTCGTTATCACCCTGTATGAATAATATATGAAAATTGTCACCTTTCAGAGATAAAATACATAGCATGTGATATTTTCAATAACCTTCATGATGATAATCGATAGATACCTCTTATGTTGAATCGTGGTTTGATTTATGAACCTGTTTATAATATTCATAATTTCATTTTTTCATGACTTAATAGCAAAACAAAATCGCCAGTTGTGGAAATTGTTTCCGTAAAATAGACTGATCAAATTTACTTGAGTTGAATTTGTTAAATCTGTATAAATAATTGTAGAACATTATAGTGAATTTTTGAAATATTCACCATGACTTTAATAGATATCAACAGATATTCTGACAGATATGATGACTTCCATAGGGATTCCTTGTCAGAGTACAGAAAAAACAGGTATCTGTCTGTATCTGTATCTGTAGAGTAGGGAGGGTGAGTGTAAGTCCACGCACTTAGGCCACATGTGACCCATTGTACATCCTCCCGAGGAGTTGTCCTCCTAGGTCGTCGACCATCCTGTCCTTTCCAGGAAGGTGGACAGGTCGCTGGGAGACATCTCCTTTATATCGGCAGGTGTAGGCCAAGACTCGCCGAACACACACTCTCTTATTGACGATAACTCCGGGCACTCGCACAGGACATGCCTGACAGTCTCATCTTCCTGTTCACACATCCTGCATAGAGGTGTGTCCACTAGCCCTATATTATGTAGGTGTTTCCTTAGCTGACAGTGGCCAGTCAGAAATCCTACTGTAAGGCGTAGATTTTTCCTGGTCATCGCCAGATATTTCTTCGGCGCCAGCTTCCCAGGGTCGCCCAAGGTGATCCTGGCAAGATTACATCCTTTGATTTCATCCCATCTCTTTAAAGATTGAGCATAGGTGTAACATTTGACTAGTTCCGCAATTGTCGAAGTCATCAGGCCGTGGGTGTCACTTGGTCCTAAAATTCTTAGTCCAGCCGCTTCCTTGGCTGAAGAGTCGGCAATGCGATTACCTTTACTCCTTTCGTGCCCTTTAACCCGCCTTAGGATAATGTTATTATCTACCGAGGCTTTGGCTAAATCTTGGTGGCACTCCAGTGCTAGCCCTGAAGTAACACGGTGTCTGTTCAAGGCTAATAGTGCTTGTCTGCTATCAGTGCAGATTGTTATGTTTTTGCCAGAAATTCTTTTCTTGGTTATTTATTTTGTAGCGATTGAGATACCAGCCAGTTCTGTTTGGACCACGCTGGTATTTCTTCCCATTCCCCATTTAATCCTTAGGCTTAGTGATCTGGAGTACACTCCACATCCTGAACCTTCTTTGGTTTTTGAGCCATTTGAGCCAACAGGTATATGTGAATACATAACTGCGGTTTGAGATTGAGATGGAACTCATTAAAAAAAAACTTTCAATAGTCCCCATTTTCAACAAAAAATCAAAAGTATGTACTGTTTCTTTACTATGGTATTTTAAAAATATACATTTTTTTCAATGTTGAATGATGAACTGGATAACACTGAATTGATGAAAACCTGATTATTTTCTTTTTATAATGTGTAATATTGGTTTGGAGTCAAACATCCCAGGGTTGAAGACTTTTCAAATACGACATATTTCAGATATAATCACCTATAAAGCAAACATTTCAGAGTTGTAGTTTTGTCCATTTTGTTGTGGTAGTGTAAATTATCTACAAGTAAATTAAATCATACCTTCCATATTTTTCTTCGAATCATAAGGTATCAAGACAAATTTCGATATACAGCGATTTTTCAACACGTCATAAGTCTTCATCATTGGTGTTAAGCTGTACAACATATATGCTGGAGTCAACTGTTGAAGAAGGAGCTTGAGTAACAAAAAGGGATAACATTTTTGAGCTACGTTTTCAACCAATGATCTTCAGTGAAACCTCCAAAGAATGAATCTCGTTTGGCGTTCGATGTCAAGGCTTGGCGTTGCAGTGGACGGCTTTTGGTTACCTCGGTTATCACTGATATTGATGAATTGAGTTTTCTGTCGATCCCATAGATGGCGTCTTTGTGGGAAGGGCTATCGCCTTCTATTAACCATGCTTATTCGTTAAAGACAGATCAGATCAATCCAGTAATTTATTTATTCAACCTGACAAACCGCATAGGTCTCATTATAAAGATGATCTTATTACTTACAATATAATACACTAAAAAAACATAAGTCAGTTACTGTGATGATCTTACAAAGACATTGTCATTAGCCTTGTAATGACTTTTTTCTTAAATTTGTTACGGAATCTGTCCAATCTATATCGATAATAACATTCAATTCAATTGCGAGACGTAACATACCTGCAAGGGGAGAACCTATAGATCAGAAATTCTGTATCTCAACATCATATTCAATTCTGTCCTCCTGGTTGGAACGTCAAATTTATCTAACGATGATAAATGAGACAAGTTTAGTTTATTTGAGAGAAGCCGGTAAAGAAATGATATTACACATATTTCGCACCTGTTTGAGAGATACAGTATGCTAAATTCATTCCTCAAGTGAGATGTTCTTGTGATGTACTGTTCGGAACCTTTGCTGTAGTAATAGATATTACTGGAGTTTTTCCCAACACCACTTGAAGATGGTCACCAAATGATCATCTTCAAGAGGAAGATTAAACTGAAAAACTCGAGTGAGATATTCTTACTAATCGGTAGTATAACCATACGTGATATTTTTTGTAGTGAAGGTATCTTAAAAATTTGTTCTGAGAATAGCTGTGGAGTGATACTCGTCGAACCATATATTTGATCCAAATTCCAATTTACTTCTAACCAATGTATGATACACTAGTTTGATCGAATGGATATTGCGGAAATTCCTAGTTCATCTGATAATAAATCATCACATTTCATTTTCTTTCCAGAGGTAACTTTAAACTTTCTTGAATACGAACCATGATAGGTTACAAGTGAATTTCTTTGAGAGTATTTTCTGTTAGTCCATAATGACTCGGCTTCAACAAAAAAATATCATGATCTACTTCATCGACAGCTTTTTGGAAGTTTGTATGGATGGTATACAGTTGAGATTTGCTTTCGAATACACCATATGTTTTGTGAGTTAAAGTTAACAAGTTTGACTCTATAGATTTGTTTCTCACAAAACTGTATTGCTCTGCCCTGATATATTTTTCAACAAACTGATATAATCTGTTGTAAACAATATGTTCAAATAATTCAGCTGAAGCACACATAATAGATATTGGTCTACAATTTTCAATAGACATTTTGTTGTCAGTTTTTAAAATTGGAGATAATTGTGATGCACTGTTTGAAACCTTAGGTGTAGTAATGAATATTACTGCAATTTTTTCCCCAACACCAAACCGTTATTTTAATACCTTAGCACGTGTTTCGGTCACCAAGTGATGATCTTCAAGAGGAAGATCAAACTAATTATAGTTACAAACAAAGCCATCCTTATTCATACCATAGATACCTGTTCTAGGTACCTGCGTCTTGAGTGGTGTCTCAAATCAAATTTACAATTTGCCTTATCTACTCGTCTCAAATCAATTTTACAATATGTCCTCATGTAATAGTCAGGTAAATCTAATAATTGAAATATCATAAGCTATATGAAATTAATTTCACATATTGCCTTATCTACTAGTCTTAAATAAATTTTACAATGTGTCCTTATGTAATAGTAAGGTGAATCTTATATTTTGAATATTATAAGCTATATAAAAATAATTTCACAAATTGCCTCACCTACTAGACTCAAATTAATTTTACAATGTATCCTTATGTAATAGGAGTACATATAACATGTAATAGGATTACATATTACATAAGGACACATTGTAAAATTGATTTATGACAAGTAGATAAGGCAATTTTTGGAATTGATCATGAAGCTCATAATATTTCAATTATTAGATTCACCTTACTATTAGATAAGGACACGTTGTGAAATTTATTCAAGACTAGTAGATAAGGCAGTATGTGAAATGAATTTTATATAGCTTATAATATTTCAATTATTAGATTTACCTGACTATTACATAAGGACACATTGTAAAATTGATTTTGGATGAGTAGATAAGGCAAATTGTGAAATTAATTTATGACACTCAAGACGCAAGTACGTAGAACAGGTATCAATGGTATAAATAGGGAGAGCTTTGTAAGTATACCTAATTAGTTTGATCTTCCTCTTGAAGATGATCACTTGGTGATCGAAACACGTGTCAAGGTGTTAAAATAACGGTTTGGTGTTAATGAAAAACTCCAGTAATATTTATTGGAGATATTATCTATGTTTTCCATGCAGAAGGAAACACATTAGTAGATAGATAAAATCGAATTGAAAATATGCATCAGTGGTTGTTGCAACCAGTCACTACAAGCTTTGATGATGTTTCGTAATATGTCATCTACTTTCGATGGTTTTGTAGGTTTCTGTTTTTTACGGCGTAGAAAAAGTCTGAATCGGTAATTGCATGCAATGGAAAACTTTCGTTATTTCAATCGTTATTCAATTCAAAATCCGAATTATATTTAGGTCTGGTGATGAAGAACAGAGGAGAAAAAAATTTGCAAAACCATCTACTGTTTCTACCTCTTTTACTTTTAATTCCTTCACCTCTTTCATTTGAATTCACCTATATTTGAAGAGGTATTCTTCTTATTATCTACGTTATTCCAAAAAATGCTATATTTTTTGTTGAATTCTGTTCAAGGTGTTTGAAATATTTTTTTTCTTTCAATCTCATCAAACTCCGGTAATTTGCGATGCCGCTGTCGTACACTCCTCCACATCATATGACTGAAACACAAAAGCACAAGAATAGTTGTGGAGATTCAATCACTGAAAGAAGTTTGAGAACTACTTTTATCCCTAACGGAACAATGTGCTTTAATTCGCCTCCATACGCAACGAACTTGTATAAATATCCAGTGTCATAACAATTTGAAGCCAAACTGGACTAGTTTTACACAAATTAACATTTTGCATGAATGTCTTCCAAAACATAAAATAATATTTCCATCAATAGGTAAATCTGTCTGTTTAAAATATGTTTTCCGTAAATGTAAATGTAAAAGGTGAATGTTTCAAGAACATACCAAATTTCCCAAATTTTCAATTTATAATTTCCAAAAAAGGTGAAAATTTTAAAAATTCATCAAATCTGAATCTCAAAATTGTAGATGTTTCAATCATGTTCATAATTATGTTGCTGATTACCTTGTTATCAAAGAAAAGAGAAAATAGTTTTGCTTTCATGTTCAGATTTGAAATTGTGTATACATTGATATGTATTTGGTGTTAATACAACGATGAAAATAAAATAAAAACAGCAATAAAAATTATTTGGCGCTCCGGGGCGACTTCAGTGGCGTATTTGCTTTTTCAGCTGCAGGAAAATCCGGAAAAACCTGCAGAACCACATCATCTGAAGATCTTGATCTAACAATGTCCTCTTTCTTATAAAACAAAATGTAGGGTGTCTCCAGAGGCTTCAATAAATTCAATGCATCACCAGAACACTTCGAGACACGACTATCGTCAAACTTAAACCAGTTTGTTTCGTCTTTGACCAAGGCGTAATAATGACCAAATTCAATGCCAGAACCACAGTGAACAATGACTGCATGAATATTATAATAGTGGTCTGCTAGGTTGAAATGTTCATCTATTTTGAAACTTCCAAAGAGTTTCTTGCTTCCGTTAGAGGTTGAGTCTTGTTTGAAGATCATCAGTGTTATTATTAGATTGACTGGTGCCTCAGCTATACTTGTTTCCTTATAACAGTCAGTTAGTTTGGCGCATGTTTGGCAATACAGTCGATCATCACCTGTCAAAAATTCCATTTTCAGATGATTTAACAATAATCTTTGCACGGAACTTGTAATGCCCTGTTTGGAACCTTTGGTGGAGAAATGAATATTACTGGAGTTTTAGCCCAATACCAAAACGTTATTTCAACACCTCGACACGTGTTTCGATCACCAAGTGATCATCTTCAAGAGTAAGATTCAACTGCTGAGGTACTCGAGAATAAGGGCAGTATCTATTATCTTCCATTTGCGGGATTTTTTTTTTGTTGAGTCACCTTAAACCAACTGAAGCACTGAAAAAGTATTAATATTGAAACTAACCTGACGTTTTATACTACCAAAAAGACACTCAGCCAGTAATTTATTTGGTTTGCCCCATGGTTGTAAGAGGTGGAAAACGCAACCCCTAAAATTTATTTCCAATGTAACTTTTTGTCTTATTAATCGTTTACCATTTAAAAATTTATTACCGATAGCCTGTTTCATTCTAAACAAAAAATGTCTCTTTGTTTTTTTGCCCAAAATACTGAATGCACTTCTTTCAAAAATTGAACGTATGCCTCACCATTTAATCAAGGAGGTAGAAAATGAGGCCCAATTAAATAATCCATAATAACTCCGAGCTACACGTTAAGAGAAAACTGTTCTTGATGGTTGGTTTCGACAATAGCGTGAGGGTTTTCATCAGTCCATATGTGGTAATTATGAAAATTAATAATCTTGTCCCGAAAACAATTACATTCGTCTGTGAATTGCATCCAATTGCAAAATTCAAGACGGTTCGGAAAGTCTCGCGGTAACAGTGCCTGTACTCGTTGCAGATGGTAAGGGTTTAGGAGTTGTTCCTTTAAAATTCGAAATACCGTCATATGATCAACATTTAGCTGGAAAGCAATCTTTCTAGTACTGGGAGTGGGTTGATCTTCAATCAAATTAAGTACTGCTTCCTCAAGCTGTGGTGTTTGTACTTCTCGATGGCGACCACAATCCTGCGTTCTTTTGTCGAATGAACCATATTCTCGTAATCGTTGATGAAGTCGAGCAAATATTCTATGTGAAGGATGCTGCCGTTGAGGATACATTTCAGCATATCTTCTAGAAGCTTCTAACCCATTCCCCTGCGAAAGACCGCAAACTTAATGCATATCAGCCATTTCCTCATTTGTGTATGTAATTTTAATAACAAGTGAATTATTAAAGTAACAAATTGAGAACAGAACAACAACACACAATTAGTATTAATTCAATTTCGAGAATCCACAAACTGACAGCGTCATACCAATTTAATTGTCACTATCGCTGATAGCGACCTACTAGATAGATTAGTTTCGTATTTTCGCATTTATGACGATGCATCTCTGTAGTTGTTCGTAAAATAATTGTTTGCTGCGAACTGGTTTATTTTGGGCAAAAAACCCTTGAGACATTTTTTATTCAGAATGAAACAGGCTATCGGAAATACATTTTTAAATGGTAAACAAAAAGTTACATCGAAAATAAATTTTAGGGGTTGCGTTTTCCACCCCTTACAACCATGGGTTAGACCAAGTAAATGTCTGGCTAAGTGTCTTTTTGGTAGTACAAAACGTCAGGTTAATTTCAATATTGTAACTTCTTTAGTGGTTGTGAAAAAAATTGTTATACAAATTTTATGTACCCCCTTTAAGGGGCTGTATCTTAAAAGGGGATGCTCCAATGAAATTTTTCAATATGAAAGATCCTATCTTTTTCCGATGAGGAATCACCTCCTTAGATGTTTTACACTTATTTAGTTACACCCTGTATAAATAGCTTCATCGTTGACAACTCCTGAACGGTTATGCTTTTTATTGTAAACAGATCTAGTTTCCATAAATATGTTCAATTATTCCGAAACGTATTTGTGTAGTACATTTCTTTCTGGATGAATATCATTGAATATATGGGCAGCGGCTCTAGCATTATTTCTATTCTGGTGGTACAAACTCACTATTTCAATCCGTTCTCGAAGCGTATAAACCATTGCTTCTCAAGAACAGAAACACCAATTGTAACTTCATCTGGTAGGTAATCGTTATTGTACAAAAGACAAATATAAAATGAAGAGAATATCGAATTCAAACTTAACTAGGCAGAATAAGACTTTTTTGAAGTATACTTAACCTATGAAATCTAGGTAACAGATTGTACAGAAGTTCATTCAAGGTGGCTCCTTTTCAACTCAAATAATTTCTAGTTCCCAATTTATGAGCTTTAGATCATAATGTATTCTAATTTGTTGAAATCTGTTTATCATGGAACATATGATAATGCAAAACAATTGATCCATTAAAAAAATGGTGACATGTTCTGGAGGTGCAATACGGAAGTTTACATCAAATATGAATATGTCAAAATGTGTCCTCCTGTATACTATTGATGAGATGTTTTTTTTCTGAAAATCATTGTTCCAAAAGTAATTCAGGGTTGTTCGTTTTCAACTCAAATGATGTGTAGCTCCCGAACCATAAGCTTCAGACCATATGTTTTATATTTTGTTGAAATCTGCTCATCGTGAAGCATTTGATAATGGGAAACAATATAGGGTGACTCATTAAAAAAAATAGGTGACATGCTCTGGGGTGCGATAGGGGAAGTAACACCTGATGAGAATATGTCAAAATGTGTTCCCCTGTATATCATTGTTGACGTGTTTTTTATTTTTTCTGCTAATCATTGTACCAAAAGTTATTCAGGGTGGTTCGTTTTAAATGGAATGCACTGTACTAGTTGATACCATATAAAACCTCCCACATAAAAATAATAATTAGACCTCACCGCTCATGCATATGAAGAAACTGCCAAGGTTGGCTAACTATTTAGTTTTAATGCTATTCAAATTGACTTCGTTCACACTATAACTATATATTTCATGGAGAATCACCATCAATAGTCATTCCAGTCATCTCCTGATGATGCTTAGTTGGTTAGCAAAACTCGCGTCGAGAAGCAGCATTTTTGTTGCTGAGAAAAACGTGGTTTCAATAGATTCAGATCAGCCAAAGGTTCCAAACTTCACTTATGAAAAACAATGCGGCATTTTAAAAATCAAAAAAATTTGAAAACATACTATATGCAACCAACTGAAATTATCGTGATTTTTCTGGGATATATGTTCAGGAATTTATACTACATGTTTTCACGAACATAGGTCAAAAAATATTTATGAAAAGGTTGCGTTAACGCTCCTGTGGCCCTGAAAGAGTTATTGTCAAAAGGAAACAAATCACAGAATAAAGGACAGATTCAGGTATTTCAACTGGGAAGTATTTCCATGGATACTGAATAAGAAAACAGTTTCAAAACATACACTGAACGGATATATTTATCTTGATTGCATACATCTACCCCATTCCTCTTGAACCATTTCGAATATAGAATAACTTTTGTATAGTTTCTACCAACTTTATTATTTGTAAAGGTATTTTCTTTATTCTATATTCAATATGAATTCCTACAAAATGAATAGGTCATCAATCGAAAAGTTGAACCATTTTCTTTCATACTTTCTAGATAACTGAGACTGTCAATTTAAAAGAAATCATTATTACAGACTAACCTCACCTTGCAAGTTGACTTGAGACTGTCAGTTCTTTTTTTTTCATTCGATACTAATCTAACCTACCTATAACCTAATTTAGCCTACGAAATTGAAGGGAAAAGTTTCTCATCAAAAAATCACCTAGCTTATAACCTAACTTAGCCTACGAAATTGAAGGAGACTGTAGAAGGCTAATTTACTTAATTGTTCCTAATCTAGCAGGGTTACAAAAATATATTTCGTCCACCTAAGAGATGTTTTTTTTTGTGTACGCAATCTAGACATGTACGCAATCCAGATTTGCGCAATTAAGAAGACATCTACTTAACCTTTCACAACATTTTCATCAGTTTCACAATTTATTCCCCGTAAATTTGCTTTTGAAATATACATAGAAAGAAGTATTATTATATATTCGTCAGTTAACAAGGTAGTTAAGGTTTGACGATACTCCAAAAAGTGAACTTAAATTATATTCTAGCTTTAGTTTGGCTACTCTTCTATTATGATCCAAGGGTATCATTGTGTGTTATACATACAATACAAAACCTTGAATGTTCTGGTGATATTTCTATTTCAAAATAATTTCATATATGTTCCTGTTCCTCTGTTTCTGTTCCATGATAAAACAAATAAATAAGCTGAATGGAAAGATATGTCTTAAAAATCTATTCTGAAAATTATTTGGGACTAGGTATATATTTTCTTTCTTTTTCGACGTCGCCAATATTCGCGAAAGTTGTGCTACATTTATTGCCTACAAAACCGCATTCAATTTACTTGAAGTAAAAGATACTCTCGAATATAGAGGTCCTGAGAAAACGTAACGAGAAGAGAAATAATTCTTACGTACCACAGCAGGAGCATTTTCTAGACGATTTCTATTCACATTCAATTTATCTCCGGAGAATTTTCCTTCGTCGTTACTGAAGAAGACACGTTTTCATTATTTTCATTGGAAACTTTTTTTATGAAGAATATTGAAGAAATATTTTAGTGTACAGGAAATAACTATGAGTGAACACTGAATAATAATGAATTATTCAATGGATTTTAGCACATGGCAATGAAAATGTAGCAAAACTAGTACCTACATAAACCTATTACAATATTATCTCATGGTCTGTGAATTGAACAAAAACTTCTCGAGAATCAACAGAAGACCTTGTCGTTGAGTGGATTGACAGGGTGTATATTTTTAGGAGAAGATAATTTTTGGAAAACAACCTTTTCTTTTTCACTTTTTCATCTTCATACGGAAAGTTGTGAGAAACTTTCGAAGAAAAAAAGTCATAAAGTTCAAAATGAACTCTTCATAAAGATAAATAAATCATGCAAAGAAGTAACCATCAGATACAAACTAGAAGAAAAACCCCTCCCAAGAAACAACTTCCACATGAACATGGAATAATATGACAGAAGAAATATTTTTGAAACAACTACTTTCAAATGAACATCGAATTATAAAAAAAATCACTTCTTTCTATTTAGTTTGTACTCCTAACATTCGATATGGAATTGAATCAGATATCATCAAAATCGACCCTCCCAATATAACATATGAAAGATCAACCATATTAAATTTCATTTTCACGGAGCACTATTGTCATCAATGGTGGATTTCGAAGTTTTGATATAACACACTTGTCTTATACCTCAGCAATAGCAAGGATAATATTGCAAGATGAAGAACTAATTTCATTCAATAAATTATGACTTTAGGTTAGATTAGGTTGAGTCCGAAATGAGTGGGTCTATTCGACCCTCCACCGCAACCCGCAAGGGTTTATTGTGGCTCACATCTATGCCCACTCGACCAAATAAACCCAGCTTCTTAACACGCACACTGTCTTTCGACAGTCCGAGTCTCTGCATATGATGATTCAAATGACAGTGACCTGAAAGAAGGTCTGTAAGTTCATCCCTAATATAGTCCAACAACTGTTTGGTATCAAGCTTCGAAGGTTGAATAAACGCCTTAGAGTGAGCCAACCCTGGAAGATTCTACCAGAAGTCCATAAATCTTCTTGCCATCCAGGTGCTCAACGTTTGTTTACCTAAAGCGATGCCAATGACAGGTTCTGGTCCGATGAAGCTGCTTGCAGCACTCTCCTTTGCAAGGGAGTCAGCAATTTGCTACCAGTTTAGACGTTGATCGGTAAGAGCCAAGAGCTTCCAATGCCACTTGACTGTCCGAGTGTATTTTTATTGACCTGTGTATGAAGTCGGATTCTTCCAATATCCGCTTGAAATACACTTGTATAGGTTCCTAGGCAGGTTGATATCTCTGTCCTAGGTCTGCGACCGAAAACAACTGCACCAGAACCGGAAGGTGTTTTTGATCCATCTGTGAACCCAACAACTATCTGCTCTTAATATTGCCTTCTCCCGGAGTATCCAGTCCCCTCTACTCGGGAACACTACTTTATAAGGCAGTTTGTAGTTGACAGTTGGAGGCATAAAGTCAAAGTTCATTTCCAGAATGCTGTGACTCCCAGTGTCAACCAACAGTCTGTTGCACTCTGCATTAAATTGATTTGTGCAGTTGGCAATGTGCATAAGTCTATATGCTGTCCATCTAGCCTCTCTCTCCGGAAAAATGTGGAGAAGAGGTAGATCTAGAAGGATCTCCATGGCTTTATGTCACGGGTGAGACGAATCTACTCATGTCACGATGAGAGTACGCAAATAAATTCATACGCTTACTTGATTGTATCCCAGTGATGAAAATCTTATATGAATTGAAAAATAGTATATTTTCAGGAGATATTAGTTTTTGGTTTATATCTGGATCTTTGCATGATCTACACATCCTTGTGAATATTTTATTTTGTCTCAATTCATTTTCCTTTCTTTGGAGTTTTCACACATTTTTTGTATAAAGATGAAGAAGTAGAAGTTGAAAATTCTTTTTCAAAAACGAATCTCCCCTGAAATATACTTGCTATCAATTTCAACCACGTTTTTTGGCTGGGATTCAATGAAATAAGGGTATAAAGGTCTTTACGTACTGTCATCTGTAAATTGGTCTCATCTTTTACATAAAGTCGTAATGTATTGAGTGTAATGAGTACTTCATCTTCTAATAATATCCATAAAGGCAGTGATAAGGTGATGTTTCACACCGAAACTTCTGTTTGAAATCTGTTTAAAATCTATTTTTTCGTTAATCAGCTGTCGCCCCCACACGAACGACAACTCTCAGAAGTTGAGAAACTTGTGCGAGCTGAGGACTAACGAGGTATTACCTTTTAACGTGTGATTCCTAACACGGAAATCCGCCATTGAAAGTGATAGTATTCCATGTAAGTGAAATTTAATATCGTTACTTTTTCATTTACTATATTGTGTATTTTTGATATGGATTATATCTGATTCAATTTTGTAATGAATGTTCGAAGTATACACTGAATAGAAGTAAGTGATTTTCGTATAATTCAATGTTCATATGGAAGTAAATATTTCGAAACACGTTTTTCTTCTAGTTTGTATCCTATAGTGACTTCTGTACGTATCTGCGTGGAGAGTTCATTTCGAACTGAATTGCTTCCTTCTTTTCTTTGGAAATGTTTGAACAAATTTTTGTATGAAGATGGAGGAGTGAAAACAAAAAAACTTCTTTCCCAAAAACTAACTCTTCTGAAAATATACCTGATTTGAAATCGAGCAGGTATTCCATGACTAGGATTAAATCAAATACACATACCAATGTATTTACTTACGGTCACCGTGGCATGAGTATATTTGTTTTATCCGTGACATGAAGTCGTAATAGAATGAAAGAAATAGGTTTTCCATCTTGTGATATAATCCAGAACGATTATGAGGAGGTAATTAAAGTCAAGTATCCTATTTCGAAACTTCATAGTCCGCCATTGGGAATGATAGTGTTCCATGTAAGCCCTACACGATCGATATATCCATATATTTTTGGAGATTTAATGGAAAACGCGTTATTATAAGGTCGTAAACTCTATTCCAATGTATAATAACTGTAGTGGAATAGAATAACCGATATTCTACCAATGAAGAAAACTAATACAATCAGTATTCATTCGTGTGAAATTTGTGATAAGAGTATCGAAAGGGTTTTATAGAAATACCGACAATGACATGTGTTCCACTATATGAAGAGTATTCAATACTTTAAGATGATCAGTTAGTAGCAGTCATGTAGTGAAGCATATATATTATGAAATCTTCCAATGAATAATTATTTGAACACACATTTTAGAAATCATCAGACCTAGCCGATTTTTGAAAAAAAAAATAATATAAATCATAAATATTCTAAAGGGCAAATTCTCGTGCGATAATAAATCTCCATTTGAATGCATTAAAAAAATGTTTCGAATATATGTCACACGTAGAGTATTTTTGAAAAATATAGTTTCAATGGTCTTTCACTATTTATTAGGTTAGGTTAGGTCCAATGTGAGTGGGTCTATTTGATCCTCCATCGCAATCCGTAAGGGTTTATTGTGGCAAAGACCTATTCACACTCGAGCAAATAAACCCAGCTTCTTATCGAAGCCGATTAGTTTGTATGGTGGGTGGTATTTCAGGTCAGATGGTGAGAGTACGGCTCTGCTGAACTCTATAAAAACCTAATTCGGTTCCCAGAGGGGCAGACACAAAGTATGTGCTCTGCTATTTCATCATTTTCTGACAGTCCGAGTATCGGCATATGTCGATTCAAATGACAGTTACCTGTGAGAAGGCCGGTTAGACATCGTAGTTCATCCCTACTGTAGTCCAACAACTGTTTGGTATCAAGCGTCGAAGGGTGAATAAACGCCTTGGAGTCAGTCAATCCTGGAAGATTCTGCCAGAAGTCTATAAATCTTCTTGCCATCTAGGTGTTCAATGTTTGTTTGGCAAAGCCTAAAGCAATGCCAATGACAGGTTCTGGTCCGATGAGGCTGCTTGCAGCACCCTCTTCTGCAAGGTCATCAGCCTCATTGGCTTCCAGGTCAGTATGGCCAGGAATCCAGACCGGAGACAATCTGTTAAGTCTTCCTAACGAGGAGAATCATTTTTGACAATCTGCCGCTCGGTAGGAGCGCTCGACAACGCCGCTTGACTAACCGAGATATTGTGTTTACAGGAAAACTATGAAAATCACCAGGGAGGCAGCTACAGCTATTTGCGTGATATCCGGGTCCAGAAAACCACAAATGTGCGGCTGGCTCCTGCTGGTGGCTCCGTGCATTTGTATTTCTTTCTTTTGGTAACCAAGAGTTGTCCATCCTTACCCTTGGCTGCACCATACTGATGATGGGAGAAAATCTCGTAACACGTGTCTATGGTTTGCCAATTTCTTGAGTGCTATGTCCGATTATTAACTCATGTATCTATATCAAGACACCCAATAACCATCATATTTGTATTATTTCCTGGACCCGGATGTCACGCAGGTAGCTATAGCTATCTGCCATTCATACACTTGCACAATCTTGCACATTCTTACCGACAATGGGCCAAAAGCCCGAAACACGTGTCTATTGTATTAATTCTGTTGGAAGAAAAATGTTCCTAGTGGAATGAAATAGTCGAATATGTAGTATATTACAACGTTTTGAGCTTTATTTTGGATGATGGCAGGGTACCCTGTAGACATTCCTGAATTCTTGAGTTGATCAACGATTAGAGAAAAACTTACGTAGATTGGCCGTAGTTCATTGTTAGACTAGGGCTGAAGCCTTCAAATATGGTCAAAAGTGAAAAAAACTGCACTAGTGTAAAACCCATTAGCAAAGAGGGGGAATATGATAAACATGATAGGAAAAATAAATTACGGGCGATCTGAAGTTCGGCAAGTGGGAGGTGGTGAGTTTTCAAGGGTGACAAATGATTTATCTCGATTGACGGCAAAACTACAAGTCCTATGGAAAAAAGTTGAATAGAAAAGTTGTAGTTAATAACAAATCTACAACTTTTGTATTCACTATTTTTCCACATAACTTCAAAATTTATGTGAAAAATTCAAATAATCAAGTTTTTGGTTTTTAGTTTTATCTTTTTCAAAAAAAATGTTTTCACGAAGTTCAATGAAAACTTACTTTTTTATGTCCCAAATACACTGTAATTTATTTGATTCAAAATATTTATTTTGTCACCTTATTTCGACAACAAAGCACCCTAATTTTCATTTGAAAAATCTCGCGTCAAAATATCAGGTTTTTTCAAGAAGTCGGTGTACTTTCTGCTTGTTGAAATCTCTACTTTCTGATGGTGTAAAAAAGTATACATTACTCTAGTGAACTTCAATCATTATGTACAATTTTGGGCTATTTATAGAAATTTTCACTTTTATTACTCAAACAATGTAAGATTCCATGTTATATATATATAAACGGAAAAATTTCAAATCGATAGACATTTTCATTTCTCTTTTCATCATGATTCATTTTCACATTTATAAATAGATTTGATTAATTGTAATCCATTTTGTAATATCTTCTTTACTTGCAGACCCTCCTAGCTCCTTCCCCACTTCTCTATAAAATACCTTTCAATGGGCTTAAATTTCCTGTAGGTTACTCAGGTCTATAAATTAATTCAAAACAGCACAGGCATCTACAAATATTATTTTCTACAACCTTCTCAAAATATTGTAGATATCTTATTGAATATCAACTTATTCGTTTGGTAATTATAGTAGTATATTTCGATTTGAAATTATTCCGTTTATATATATATATATATATATATATATATATATATATATATATATATATATATATATATATATATATATATATATATATATATATATGAGAAGCTGTTTTCTCGGGTTTCGCTCCGTGTTCTGTGTATTTTCTCCCCATAAGGATTATTTTCACAACGTTTCGGCAAAGTCTCATTTGCCATCTTCTGGTGATGTCTGGTTTTTTTCAACTAGACTGATTAATTCGAACTCTGTGTCTCAATTTATAGGGATGGATGTTTCCCTTTACCTGCGTTGCTGCCACTACCTGTGTTTGCTCGACTACCTGTTTTGGTCTTATTACCTGAGCTGCCTCTCCTGTCTCTGTTATTGTACCTGTATTGTCATGTACCCAGTTTTGCCTCTGGAGTTGAGCCGTCTGATTGCTTGTGCGAAGCGATAAAACGGATCTCCATGTTGATGGTAATCTTTGCGCATCATCCCTCTTGTTCATATTATTAGGTCGTTTTTCAATTTCGATAGCCTCTCTGATTGTTCGTGAGTAAAAGTTTTCGTTGCTTGCTAGCATTTTTGTGTTATCGAAATTGATGTTATGTCCTGTTTGAAGTACGTGTTGGAAGAGAGAAGACTTCTCTCTTCCAAACAGGATCAAACAGACCCACTCACATTGGACCTAACCTAATCTAATAAATAGTGAAAGACCATTGAAACTATATTTTTCAAAAATACTCTACGTGTGACATACATTCGAAACATTTTTTTCATGCATTCAAATGGAGATTTATTATCGCACGAGAATTTGCCCTTTATAATATTTATGATTTATATTATTTTTTTTTCAAAAATCGGCTAGGTCTGATAATTTCCAAAATGTGTGTTCAAATAATTATTCATTGGAAGATTTCATAATATATATGCTTCACTACATGACTGCTACTAACTGATCATCTTAAAGTATTGAATACTCTTCATATAGTGGAACACATGTCATTGTCGGTATTTCTATAAAACCCTTTCGATACTCTTATCACAAATTTCACACGAATGAATACTGATTGTATTAGTTTTCTTCATTGGTAGAATATCGGTTATTCTATTCCACTACAGTTATTATACATTGGAATAGAGTTTACGACCTTATAATAACGCGTTTTCCATTAAATCTCCAAAAATATATGGATATATCGATCGTGTACGGCTTACATGGAACACTATCATTCCCAATGGCGGACTATGAAGTTTCGAAATAGGATACTTGACTTTAATTACCTCCTCATAACCGTTCTGGATTATATCACAAGATGGAAAACCTATTTCATTCATTCTATTACGACTTCATGTCACGGATAAAACAAATATACTCATGCCACGGTGACCGTAAGTAAATACATTGGTATGTATATTTGATTTAATCCTAGTCATGGAATACCTGCTCGATTTCAAATCAGGTATATTTTCAGGAGAGTTAGTTTTTGGGAAAGAAGTTTTTTTGTTTTCACTCCTCCATCTTCATACAAAAATTTGTTTTAACATTTCCAAAGAAAAGAAGGAAGCAATTCAGTTCGAAATGAACTCTCCACGCAGATACGTACAGAAGTCACTATAGGATACAAACTAGAAGAAAAACTTGTTTCGAAATATTTACTTCCATATGAACATTGAATTATACGAAAATTACTTATTTCTATTCAGTGTATACTTCGAACATTCATTACAAAATTGGAGGGTCTGCAAGTAAAGAAGATATTAAAAATTGGATTACAATTAATCAAATCTATTTATAAATGTGAAAATGAATCATGATGAAAAGAGAAATGAAAATGTCTATGTTTATTACCACTTTTATGTGGTAAAAAACATAAGTGGTAAAAAACATAAGTGGTAAAAAACATAGAAATTTTCATTTCTCTTTTCATAATGATCTCCTACCACGTTGTAACGGCTACATCCATCAATTTAACACTGAATCAATTAAGATTTCAAAAATCTCAATTGGCAAAAATTAAATCATCTTTCATTTTAGCAAACCTTCCACCCACAAAAGGAGCAGCAGAACAACATTTTTACAGGGCATAGTTGGGTAACGAATTGATAGGAACATATTGGGGCTGGAAGCCCCAATATGTTCCTATCAATATGGCATTATTCCCAATATGGCATTATGCCCAAATTTACAGAAAAGGAATTAATTCCGGAAGTATTGCTCATATATATTTGCTGCAGCTGTGAAACTGGATGTAACAGTTCAAAATGGTTTGATATGCACAAATTTATGCTCAAATTGTCATGGTTCTGAAAATTTCTCCAATATGGATGAAAAAAAACCTACGAGAAAGTTATTGATTCAGATGAAATTGTGGATGAAGAACAAGTGCAGACGGGAAATGATACTGGAGACGAAGAAGGTGATGGCATTTATAAATAACAAGATTAACGTTTTCAAAAATATTATAATTAATGATGTATAATGTATCTAAATTCAATAGTACGATTTACTTGTACATATATTTATATTTTATGAGATTTTCTGTGACATGAATGTATTCAGAATCAAATAGATAAAACTCTTACACTGAATAAAATTGCAGCAGTCACATTTTTTTTATGAAATTGTACATAATGAGAAAAAAAATTTTGAATTCGAGTTTTTTTCCATTTTTTGCTTTTTCTGAACATTTACTATCGTAATGTATAGTTTTTCACACCATCAGAAAGTAGAGATTTCAAAAAACAAAAAGCAGACCGACTTTTTGAAAAAAGCTGCTATTTTGATGCGAAAATTTTCGATTGAAAATTAGGGTGCTTTTTTGATATTAAGTCAAAATAAGGTGAAAAAATGAATATTTTGAATCAAATGGACATAAAAATTGAGTTTTCATTAAATTACAGAGAAACATTTCCTTTAAGAAATCAAAAACTTGGTTGATTGAATTTTTCACATCGATTTCGAAGTTATGTGAAAAAATAGTAGATACAAAAGTTATAGATGTTTTTATTGCCTACAACTTTGTCATTTAACTTTTTTCCATAAGACTTGTAGTTTTTCCGAACTCAGATAGCCCGTAATTTATTTTTTCTTTCATTTTTATCATATTCACCTCCTTCTCTAATGGGTTTCATCCTGCTGTTATTTTCTTCGGTTTCAAAAAGTATCGACCCTGGTCTATGTGCTATTTTTTAGGAAATGTTTTTAGGATAGAACACAAGCACTACAGAAAAATCTTCAAGGCGCTCTAAGAGCGGTGCCTGTGCGGAAGTAGCGATTCACGTTGGTTTTGAATGGCTGGAGATTAAATTCACTTCGAGAAACGTTCTCAGGGAATCTATTCCACATACACGCAGTGAATGATTGATTGAGCAAACTTTAAATTCAAACCTTTTCAGAAACCGTTCTTGAAATGAAGTCTTTTTCTGTTTGGAATTTCTAAAATCTACAAAACACTGTTGAATATGCTTTATTCGAAAATATGTATATCTTCGACGAATTTCAAAATAATTATTGAATATGATGAGTTATTGACTGGACAAAAGTTTACGTTACAACGCAGTAACTTCTCGGGGTGAACTTTTCAGTTTGCCCTTCAATGACACTTAGCAGATTCTCTACTGATCAATATTTATTTATTCTTCAGTCACTGGGAGGTTGAAATCACAGAAGATATCAAGGAAAATTCAATTTCCAAAAATTATGTCTTTCAAAGAATAAAACCAACATTTTTCAGGATTATTTATAAATATGCACATATGGTTATTCCAAACTGTATCAAGTCCCTACATCGTAAAATATATCAACGATGGATGTTCAGACAAAGCTGTTGCGTATGTAATCTTTGTAGCTACATTATGGTTCATGGGCAATAACATGCAACATTAATGTTGTCTGTGTCTGGATCGGAAAACGGATTAATTTTATTATCGACGGGGTCACTCCGGTTTGAGAAAATTTTATGCATTCTCTCACATTCACAAATTTAATAGGGACCAGTTAAATGTCGAGCGAAATTACTTCACAGAAAACTTTTTCACATTTTACTTCGAAATATTATGTGAAAATGTGAATGTCAAAGATGATGGGATGCAGAGTATGATTCTATGAATATACGAGGACTATGACCGAGTGCACCGAGTTCATTCGCAATTTAATGATTTTGCAAGTTCCAATAGGAAAATGATTTGGGAATGGAATAATTCGATGAGATTCTGTGATTGTGGGTGCAAAAATTGCATCCTTGACTGTTACACATCAAAAAGTTTGCTTCAGTGATAATTTCCGAAAATCAGGGGAATGTACCCATTCTGTTTGACTCAACTTGATGAAGGAAAAACTAGTAACATACATTCAAAAACCTTTGTATCAATTTCCCAATTTCGTGATTCAAATGAAATTTGCATTGAAAGCATTGGAAAAACTACCTGACAGGCACATCAGGGACATAGCACTGGCTATTAGATAACTGTATAGAGGTCAATGTGCATACAAAACAGATCAGGTGATTCGACAGAAACAGCCTTCTGGTATCTGTAGAGTTGGAAGAATGAGAGTACACTTACAGCACCTAGGCCACATGTGACCCATTGTACATCCTCGCGAGGAGTTGTCCTCCTAGGTCATCGTCCATCCTGTCCTTTCCAGGTAGGTGAACAGGTCACTAGGAGACATCTCCTTTATATTGGCAGGTATAGACCAAGACTCGCTGAACACACACTCTCTTTGGCAACCTTGAGGTAACTCACGGTGGCCTCCGCGAAAGTTTTGGATATTACTGTCGTTGCGTGGCTTCTTCAACCTTCTTGGAGTTCCATCCGTGGAGGTGCACAAGTAAGGGTGATTTCCTGCAGGGGCAGCCGGTTCCTTGCCTTTATTAAAGGCGGAGCTCTTGGCGCCCGTCGCTGGAATCGCCCTTGCTGTTGGAGGTGAACTGCTATGTCCAGCCTCATTCCAAGCGGTAGATTGGGGTAGACATTTCTGTCCGCCTCGGGATTGGTTTCTGTTTTTGTTGTTTCTGTGTTTTCATTCATGTGTGTTCACACGAGTAACAAAGGAAGAGTTGGTCAACTCTGGCAGAGCCCCGCACTACCAGAGGCGGGCTAATAACAATGGGGATCGTTCGTGACTGCATATCATCCTGCGGTCATTCAGCTGTCGGCACGATTCTTTACCCCCTACCTAGGGTAGGCTGGTACACGGAGGCATGTTTTGCAAAGGCATTTGGGGGATTTTAGTTCCCCTCATCCTACTTATTTCTGCCACTGACCAGGAGTCTGGCGACCCCGTCCGTAAGGCCACATTGACTTTCCGGACATGGCGTCAAGTCCCCTGGACGGTCCCCTGTCCGCCACCTGGGGACTGTCCCGATAGTTATCCCAACCCACGTGCAGAAACAACCTTATTCCAGGTTACGGTAGAAGAACAATATGTTTACAAAAACAAAGAACTGGTTTTAATCACTTTCTGAGACATAGAGGGCGCATTCGATTATAAGTCCTTAGAATCAATTAACTGGATGCCAAGAAGAAAAGGGATCGATGATATAAGCTGGAGGTGGATTGGTTGTATGCTCAGAGGAAGATTCGTATACATAACCATCATGAAATAGACAGGAGTGGTATGGATAGCAAGGGGTAGTCTTCATAGAGAAGTTCATCCCTGATCTCATAAAAAATTGTCACTACGTCTTCTGGACCATTATGGACACAAAGTAATGTGGTGTGAAGAGGACTCCGTCATTTTAGTCCAGGGCGATTTTGAAAACATAGTGAAAGTCCAGGGCGATTTTGAAAACATAGTGATAGGACGCGTGCAATAGGGCTTGAATATTATAACTGTATGGACAGATTGTTGAGACTGACACTAGATCCCAAGTTGATCTGAAACCAACACCTGGAAAGAGTTGAATGGAAGTCGGAGGTAGCAATGATGCTGATCAGACGCACGCACCTACGAAAAGATATGGGGCTCAGACCAGGCATGATTTTAATAGATTTTTTTAACAGGTGCTCTATCGGATTCACAACGAGCTGGTTGAACCTATGATATGCATTTATTGCATTTGCATATGCATTTATTGTCTGGTGGCCAGCGATCAAACTAGCGACTGCTCTTAAAAAACTAAGTAGGATGCGAAGACTTGCATGTTTGGGAATAACGGAAGCAATGAAACACTTTTCAATCTTCCTCTTTCACATCTGGTAATAATTAAGGAGGCAGGTGTGGCCAATTCAGAGTAGTAAACCCCTAGAGCTACATGGGATTGGCTTGAACAGAAATTTCTGAATATGTGATGGTACGAAAATCGAACATATAGACCACATGGTGTACATACAGGTCGTTAACTGAAAAACTGGAATTCACTGTGCAGGAAAAATTCTTCATTTCTCTCACCTATTCGGCCAGTACACATCCGTCTTCCAGCCTGAATTATATGCAATCTCACAAGGCGCGAGGAACATCGAATTGGTTTCTCGACGAAATGGGCGGATCAGTATTTTCACAGACAGCCAGGCCGCACTTGGGGCCCTGACAATACCAAAAGTGACATCAAGACCATGAAGAACTGAGAAAACTGACGGTCAGGAATCGGTTAACTGTATACTGGGTGCCAGGACATGGATAATCAACTACATATATAGGCCCTGAACCAGCTGTGGGGGTACCAGAATCTTTGGTACGAAAAAATTTCAAAAATTGGGTATTCAAGAAACATAGTAAGAACCGGAGAAACATATCAGGAAACACACATAGGAACTACCTTCATGAAGGAGTCGTTCGAGAAGAGGACTCAAGAACTATTTTAGCTAAGCAGGATGTTGATCAGAACATTTATATGGGTGCTCACTGGACACTGTCCGCTGATAGTACATCTGAACGAACTGTAGCTATACATCGGATATCTTAACTGTAGGCAGTGCAATGAGACATTGGATCACATGGCACAGGAGGAAAACAATTTTTGGACAACCTGGGGTGGTGCAATTTACTTATTTTCACTGCTTCCAACAAATTCATCTCCCTTTCTTCATTGCACGTATGAAGAATTTTCATGTTTTCTTTATTTATTGTGTAGTTTGTTTCTCTTTTATGTCCATATATAGCTGATTTTTTATCCGATAATACATGTTCTCAGTATCTTGTGTTATTTCTGCCTGTCTGGCCTGTATAAGCTGCTAGACAGTCACCACAGTTTAGTCTATATATGCCCGGTTTTTCCACTTATCCCTTTTAAGTTTCTCGTTGAATAACATGTGTCGTAAAGTATCCTCATTGGTTGAGTTTTGAAAAATAGTTCTTTATGTTTTCGGAGAGTTTTTTCGAATAGCTTATGATAATAATAATATGATAATAATAATAATATAACTTTATTCACAAAAGATGAATACAAATACAGGTACAAATTAGTTACAACATAAAATGAATGAATAAAGTGATTTTAGGATAAGTGCAAAGCAAAGCACACACATATAAATTGACATATATGTATGAATGGTATTATGTACAAAAAAACATATGCCTGTAACATTTAGAAAAAATGACAAAATAAAAAATATTATAAAAATTTATGAAATGTGAAAATTGTAACAATTCAAGAATGCATGTGTATATAAATAAATAAGTCAAGTATCATAAAGAATACACAATGCAATAATAATAATATCTTTGTTCACTCAACAGATAGCTGTACAGAATACAAAATATAAATATATTTTAAAATAATTATTAAATGAATATGACAGTGAAAAAAACGATATGTAACCAAGTACTTATTTCGTTATAGCAATAGAACATACATAACAATAATTTTAAATAGATCTATAAGAAGTTGATATGGGAGTTCCATAATAATCGATTTACACGCCTAGATATTTAATGTTTCTTACAGATTCGATATATAATGTTTTTTCAGGTAAGTTTACTACAATTTGATGGAAAGGTGCAGCCCCGGATTTATTTCAACTGAAGGTGATGAGTTAAGTTTTTTCCAGATTGACAGGTAACACTTTTTGGCGAAACCAGTGATTTATGAGAATAAAATCTTTTTGCACCATATTTTTCAAGTCGTCCCAAGTGTCCGCCTGATAAAATATTGTAATATCATCGGCGTATCCAATTACTCTTCCTGCGCTGTTCAGTTCAAACACATCTTTGACATAAAGGTTGAAAAGCACAGGACTAAGAACAGTACCTTGAGGTACACCACATTTAATATATTGCCGGTCACTCAGGTCATCATCTATTTTCAATACTTGTTTTCTTTTTTCTAAATAACTACTCAGAATATTGAGACATTTTCCTCGAATTCCTTTCCTTTCTAATGTTTGTACTAACATAGAGTGGTCCACAGTATTGAAGGCCTTGCTTAGATCAATGAAGAGACATAAACAAGGCTTAACATTTTCTAGTGCTTTATAAATTTCATTTGTTAACTCCAATAGAGCATCTTCTGTGGAAGTTCTTTCTTTGAAACCAAATTGTTTTTCAGAAATTGAATGATATCTGTTAATAAAGTTTACTAATCTTGCTTTTATGAATGTTTCCAGTATTTCCGATAAATGGTTGATCAGATATATTGGTCTATAATTAGTGACAGAGGTTTCGTCCCCGTTTTTATATATTGGGCACACTATTGACTCCTTGAAAATATAAGGCCAAACTTCCTCCCTAAGGCAGGAGTTAATTATATATTTCAGAGGTTCAAGTATATAATTTGCAATTGACTTGATTACTTTAGCCCTGATTTCATCGGTTCCCGGTGACTTGTTATTTTTCAGTTGATGAATGATATTCAAAATTTCCTCATTATCAGCTTCTCTCAATATTATGGAATTTGGTATCATCACTGATTTTATTTGAAAATTAGAATTATTTATAATTTTTTCTGATAAAACCTTACCCATTTCAATAAATTTAGAACTGAACTCATTGACAACTTCAGTTTTGTCAGTTAATATTTCGCCGCGATCATTTCTTATTGGTCCTATGACTTTAGTTTTTATTTTTTCACCAGTAAGTTTTTGAACAATGTTCCATAACTGCTTTGGATTTTGCCCATTCATTTGAATTTTATTTTTATAATATTTTCGTTTGGTTATAGATATTAAGTTCGTTTATTTATTTTTGAAATTAGTGTAATTACTTCTAAGCGAAATTTTATGTGGTTCTTTTGAATTTTCTTTAAACATCTTATTTTTTTTTATTTACCAATTTCAATAGCGAATCTGTCATCCATGGTTCAATTTTTGTGTTTCTTCTGAATACTTTTCTTGTGTCTGTGCTCGATTTTATAATTTCATTAAGAGTATGAGAGAATAATTTGCGACAATATTAGGATTTTTTCGTTCATGAATATTATCCCAAGTTGTGTTTTCTAAGACAGTATAGAATTTATTGTAATTGATGTACCTAACAGTTTCAATATCTTTATTATTCTGCTGTTATTTGAAATGTTTGATCATAACAACTTGCAGAATAACGGTTGCTTAGTCAGTTATATTCGTGTCGAGAACTAGGGGTAAAATCATATCCTCAATCCCAATTTCTTTTGATTTTAGAAAAATATGGTCTAGGCATCATTTGTCTCTGGTTGGTATATTAATTGTCGAGATGTCATATAAGATGTTCACATATTCTATTGTATTTATGTTACCTTGTAATATATTTATATTTATATCCCCAATAAAAAGTGAGTAATTCGAATGAACTTTGTGATTTTCTAAATAAGTTTGAAGTTGAATTGAACATTTTGATGTCGTATGGTGGGAGTCAATAATATGACGTCATGTGGATTATCACACTGTAAAATTTAATTCATGTACTCAAAAATTTCATGTCGTTTACCTGGACTATTTCTGAGTCAAAATCGTATTTATTGTTTATGTATAAACCGGTACCATCATGGCTCCTGTGATGTTCAAACAAGCCAGTCGCTGTATTTGATATAATTTTTGGATGGCCGTTGCTTGTAGAACTTTCGGTCCCCATGCAATGGCTCCATACGTTAACATAGGTCTTATTATTGCAGTGTAGATCCAGGCGACTACATGGGGTGAAAGACCCCATGCGCGTCCCACTGTCCTCCGACATTGCTCATAAGCCAAGTATGCTCTTTTTGCTCTACTCTGTATATGAGAGTTCCATGTTAGCTTCTTGTCGAGGATAATACCAAGGTATTTCACCTCTTCAGAGAAGTTTAGTTGGCTTTTGAAGATTTCGGGAGGTTTTAAGACCGTTAAACTTCTTTTCCTGGTGAAAAGGACCATGAGGACCATGAGAACAACACCAACCGCGGCAATGGAATTAATCACGGGTCTGACCTCTCTGGATCTGTACGTTAAGGAGGTTGCGTTAATGGCCATGGTACGATTGCACACTGCTGGTGTAAACCTAGAAGTAGGAATGGGTCGATTGAGGCTGGGCCTATGGCGGGAAGCGCTTACTGCGCAACCTCTGCTGCAGGCAACAAGTGATGCAATTGAACCCAGGTTTGTGTTTAATAAACCCTACAAAATACAAATTAAGCAGAACACAGAGTCAGATGCTACAAATGCAATACGGATTTATACAGATGGCTCAAAAACCAAAGAAGGCTCAGGATGTGGAGTGTACTCCAGATCACTAAGCCTAAGGATTGAGTGGGGAATGAGAAGAAATACCAGCGTGGTCCAAACAGAACTGGCTGGTATCTCAATCGCCACAAAAGAAATAACCAAGAAAAAAATTTCTGGCAAAAACATAACAATCTGCACTGATAGCAGACAAGCACTATTAGCCTTGAACAGACACCGTGTTACTTCAGGGCTAGCACTAGAGTGCCACCAAGATTTAGCCAAAGCCTCGGTAGATAATAACATTATCCTGAGGTGAGTTAAAGGGCACGACAGGAGTAAAGGTAATCGCATTGCCGACTCTTTAGCCAAGGAAGCAGCTGGATTAAAAATTTTAGGACCAAGTGGCACCCACGGCCTGATGACTTCGACAATTGCGGAACTAGTCAAATGTAACACCCATGCTCAATCTTTAAAGAGATGGGATGAAATCAAAGGACGTAATCTTGCCAGGATCACCTTGGGCGACCCTGGGAAGCTGGCGCCGAAGAAATATCTGGCGATGACCAGGAAAAATCTACGCCTTACAGTAGGATTTCTGACTGGCCACTGTCAGCTGAGGAAACACCTACATAATATGGGGCTAGTGGACACACCTCTATGCAGGATGTGTGAACAGGAAGATGAGACTGTCAGACATGTCCTGTGCGAGTGCCCGGAGTTATCGTCAATAAGAGAGTGTGTGTTCGGCGAGTGATGGCCTACACCTACCGATATAATGGAGATGTCTCCCAGCGACCTGTCCACCTTCCTGGAAAGGACAGGATGGACGACGACCTAGGAGGACAACTCCTTGGGAGGATGTACAATGGGTCACATGTGGCCTAAGTGCGTGGGCTTATACTCACCCTCCCTACTCTACAGATACCGGTACCATCATTTTGATTATGCTAGCAAATTTTTTAGCTTCTTCAGGTTTTTCATGATATGGGTATAGTTCGTTCTTGATCAATTTTTGGTTCTTATTGGAGATCAGTTCTTCATTTAAGTTGGCGGGAATATCGTTGTTATATGCTATCTGCTATACGATTTTCATTTCTTCTTGAAAAGCTTCCTCTGATAACTGAATCACAGTTGCTCTATGTTTCATCGATTTGAATGCCGATAATTCATGTGATGATGAACTGAAAGAATCCATAGGTATCGTACCAGAATGAAATGTGTTTCTGTGTTTCTTCCGGATGTATGTGTTTTCTAAGTTGTATATGAAAATATCTGCTAACGGGCGACTGAACTGTGACCCCATTGGGAAGCCTGGATTTTTCAGCTTGAAGTTTCTATTGTATTTGAAATGATTCTGATTGAGACATATATCAAAGTAGTTCAGTGATATATGGATTTGTATTCTGTTTATTCACTATGTCTTTCAGCAGGCGCAGACCTTCATTTGTTGCCATTTAGAAACATGTTTTTCATATTGAAGGATACCAATTTGATGTTATTAATGTTATTAATATTAGTCAGCTTATTGGCTAGGTCTGTGGAATTTATAACGGTATGAATCCCCAACCTCCAGAGATGTACGGTTTGATTAAACTTCATAAAGAAGACAATTCCACCAGACCAATCGTATCCTGCATTGACGCTCCAACCAGTCGTCAAGAGTCTTGAATCCCAAGTTTAGAGAGCTAACAAGATAAATTTGTCCGAACTGGACATAATAACGCCAGGTCAGAACATTCCACTTTCTGCTTCGATACGTTTGTTGGGGGTAAAACACTGTTCCGAACCAGAAAACTGTATACACCTCAGCAACTTTTGAGGCATTTTAAAAATTAGTGTTCAAGTGACTGGGTACATTTGATTCCATCAAGACGTACATATCAGAAATACGCGACGGACTGTGGCTGTTCATTATTCTGAGGTTCAACTGAGTACAACTCGAACTTCACCGATCAAAACACCGTCATTTGGAGAACTGCGTTTATGTGGAATAAACTTCCTGAGTTTTTTCAAATGAATGTAATCTCTAGCAATTCAAATCCAATGGGAATCGCTACTTTCGCACGGGCACCGCTCTTAGAGCGCCTTGAAGATTTTTTTGCAGTGCGGGAAAAAATACATCACCAAAGAGAGGCAGCTTGAGTGAGAGTTTGCGCATTTCAGTTCTTGGCTGTGCATGCTCAAATTTATGTCTATTGATAAAAATCCAGGTTAGGTATTAAACATGCGGCAAAAATTTAAGGGACCATTCCTTGGACTAAGGAAAGTTCATCTATGGATAATTTTTGATAGGGCGTTTTTTTTTCGAAGATACGGAGTGAAACATAATTTCGAAAATAAAAATTTATTACCAAAAATTACATGTAATGTTTCTTATTCAACAAGAATTGTTGAAAATGACTTACCCCCGCTCGGATGCAAAAATACAATCTTCGCCTCATCGACTCCCGAACTCTTTCAAAAACACCAGGATCGTTTCTGATTGCGTAACACCCAGCAAATTGAATGTCTGCAGCCGTTTGTAGTGATTGGAATGTTGTTGATAGGTACCAATGGTACTTGTTAGTTCCAGTGTAGTATGCTTTACTTTAATTTTGGCTACGTTAATAATTTTAAAATTACCAAAATTGTTATTGTCGAAATTTTTTTTCGCCTCGTCGATTGGATTTTTGTATACGAGCGGGGGCTAGTCATTCTCAACAGTTCTTGTAGATCAAGAAACATTACATGTAATTTCTGGTAATGAATTCTTATTGTTGAAATTCTTTTTCGTTCTGTATCTTCGAAACAAAGCGCCCTATCAGAAATCATCAAAGGACAAAATATCCTTAGAATAGTCCAAGGACTAGTCTCTTAGTTTTTTCCGCATGTTCAATGAACACCCTGTATAGACATCGGACATTGAGGAGGTTCAAATCTTTATAGAGTTTTTCAGAAGAAAGCAGTCTACTCTTTTAAATAAAATTTTTAAAATGTATTTTGGATTATCTTTAGATGATTTAGGGAATTGTTGAATATGTCACTCCATACTTCAATATCATAAGTTATTATTAATTCAGCTAGAGAGTGATAGACGATTATGCGGTTTTTATCGTCGAGAATGTCTCTGAAAGCATAAAACTGTCTGAACAACCTTCTCAGACGTTCTGTTACATAATTAGCATGGACATCCCATCTTACATGTTCATCTACCATGACCCCCAAGTATTTTATTTCTTGTGTTCGTTCTATTTAATGACAAGAGCATGTTTTTGTTTCACATTCAACTTCATGTATAAAGAATGTATCTTCGTTAGGCTGGTTGCTTTGGAGTATTGAAATTGTTATAAATTCAGTTTTATGGATGTTCAGGTTCAACAAGTTGAAGTTGGGTCATACATAGATATTCTGCAATGTATCTTCACAATCTGTGTACACTTTGCCCTAAGAATTTCCAATTACAACTATATCTGTGTCATTTACATAGGAAATTATGTGTCATTTGAAATTGAGAATTGAGCTAATGCTATTTATGTAGATTAGGAACAGAACTGGACCTAGTACCGCCCCTTGAGGTATCCCAAATTTCACTTCTCTGGCACTGTTGGTTTCACGATCTAGTTTGACTTTTTGCATCCTACATGTTAAGAAGTCTTGAATCAGAGACAGCGTTGGTCCTCTTATATCATAGTTATGCAATTTCTCCAAAAACTTGTCATTTGATACTGTGCCGAAGCCTTGGCAAGATCAAGAAAGATTGTTAAACACTTTTTTGATCCCTCCAAGGCTCCCAAAACGTTCTCAACAAAGTCAAGAACTGCACTTTCGGTATTGGAGTTCTCTATGAAGCCAAATTGTCTGTTAATTATAACTTGATATTTTTCAAGGGAAAATGGTAATCTTTTCTTGAGTGTTTTCTCAAAAATTCTGGCGAAATTATTTATAACCGATATCGGTCTATAGTTGCCGACAATATTTTGTTTACCTGGCTTGTATAGGTGGAACCAATGATTCTCTACACTGAAAAGGAAGTTTACAGTGGTGAATAGTAAGGTTAATTATATGAACCAGTGGGAAGATGTCTATGCATATTTTTAATGACAGTCGTAGATATGCCATCAGGAACTGGGGAACAGTTATTTTTAAGTTTTGATTATGACTTCAATAATTTAATTTTTGGATACTGGTTCGAGGCAAATACAGCAACAATCAGATAGGGTATCAAGTTTTTTAATTTTTTCTAATATTTCAACACCTATGTTGAAAAAGTAGGTAATCATTGAAAGAATTTAATTTATCCTTCATATTCATTACAATTCTTTGCTGGGTTTTTATTGTTTTATTTTCGATCGAAAACTATTTTATCCCTGTTCGTTATTTCATTGATAAGTTGCCATGTTTTTTACAATTATCCTTAGTTGAATTAAATTTTTCTCTATAAAATTCATTTTTTGTTTGTTCGATAATTTCGTTCACGTTATTTCTGTAATTTCATATTCATTTTTCAAATCCTCAGAGTACCTGTGAATTATTTTTCATCAAGTTATCTCTTTCTCTAATGGATGTGACGAGTTCAGTTATCCAAGTATTAAGTTCATATGTGGATGATTCTGAGTAGAATTTATATTAATTGATGAAATTATAAGCTACTTGTGCGGACATCCTCCCAATTTTCTCATTCTAGATAAGCATCTAGTGTTAGAATTTTTTTTTGCCAATTCACTCGAGTAATGTTTTGAATTCATTCTTGAATCATCCATTTGAGATATTTCTAAATAAGTAGTGGAATGGTATGTTAGATCAGTTGAAAAAATTATATGTGATCAACAATACTTTCCGTTTTCCTTGTTGGTTTCTCAATGGACGAAAAATTTCCCTCTTCCATCAATATGTTCAAATAATCACTGACATAGTTCAAATAATTATCCAGCAGGTTTATATCAATGTCCCCCAAATATATATATATATGTTTTTTATTTATTGAAAGGAATCGTTTTAAATCCTCTATGAAAATTGTTAAATCTTTGGATAGTGATCGATGATTTGCTGTTACACCTATATTATGATGATTCACTGATATAGTTATTGTAAGTAATTTTGTTTCTGTAAATTGAGTTATTTCAACATCAGAATCTATAACACTTATATAAATATACATATATACATTTCACAGGTAGGTTCCTATTCAACCAAACCCTTGTTATGCCACCATTGTGAACTGGTGAACCATCTAACTGAAAAATCATGTTATGTCTTACATCTGAAAGTAGTTCTTCTAACACATCGGAAAATGCATTTTCGAGAAAATCAACGAATAATTTTCCGTTTAAATTTTGATGAATACCCGATATTTTCGTTCAGAATACCACACCATACATTGATTTTCTGAGATATTTGGTCTCTACAATTCACCACCTAATTGGATTTTGTTCAGGCTAAAATCTCATATTCTGGGAAGATACACCACTCGTGGTGAAGGTCATTGAGATAATTTACCTGCATCCGTAAGCAATACTCCGTACGGCGGATTTCATCTCCTTCATGCAAAGTATGTAGAAATTATTTGTGTTCGAACGCATCCATTTTTTTAAATATTCTAGAAATTTACATGCTCCTTTGTCTATATTTCCTTCCTCTCATCCGAGAAATTGATAGAATCTTTTATAAGTAACAATGAATTTCACCTCCCAAATATTTCCAGTTATTAACCTTCAAAAATGTGTCCCTATATGACCTCAAAATAACATCAAGTTTTCTGACAGTGAGTAATTTTTTCAAGTCATTTCTAAATAATTCAATTCGAAAAGCATTAGTATAACTAATTGATATTCATATGATGTAATGATAGAAACAGCACATAATTAATTAGTTGTTTATTATAATGTATAAATGAAGTGAGTTGGTAAAGTTGCCCTCAAATTTGTTAATGAATTGATAATGCAATCAGTTGAGTAGTTGAACATGAACTAGTGGAAAAGTGCAGATTTATAATTATGTTCGATAATTTCATGAATAGTCTCCAGGAGGGGTTTAAGATATTTTCGTATCATAATCAAATTGAAACTAGACAGTTGAAAAATGAAGAATTGAGAAGTGAGAAGTATGCAGTATTATGACATATTTTATGATTATATTTTATACCAAGGTTCGATTATCCAACTTTGCAAAATTGTTCTGGAATGATTGAGAATTCTCAGACATTGAAAGTCAATTGTTATAATTGATTATAATGAGTATGTTCGAATCAAAAGTATTTGTGAATTGTTCCAGTGATGAAATACGAAGAAATAAAATTAATTCGAAAAGCGAATACGTATTATGAATGCTTTCCGAACGTGATCGTTGATTTTCAAATGATGATTGCACAAAATATTTCACAAAATTTCACGAATTGTCATTTGTGACTGTGAACCTTTCCCGCCACCCTCAAGAAGTGCAAAAACCAAGTTTGAAAGTTCAAATAGCAAAGTACTCCTTTACGATGAATTGACTGAGAAGGTCTGTTGATGAATAACAGATTTTCATCCACTCACTATTCAAATAAAAGTGTTCAATATTCTAGCAGTTGTTTTCAAAGCTGCCACTTCAAGTTCGTTGATATTGTAAAACGTTCATTTCCTTTGTCAAGCACAATTCAGTTAAATTCGATATTTCAAAATGAGATTCATTTATTGAAAACGCTTTTTCTACATCCGAACAAAAATACTGCCAGAGAGAGATGTTCTGGTGTGAAAACGGTGTTTTCGATAGATTAATTTGACGACACAGGTTTCATTTTCTACCTATCAAGGTAAGATTAATTTGTGAAGGATATACCGATCCAGAGTAGTACTATTGAATTTCTCATTTTTTATATTCCATTCTTTTTCCAATAGTTTGAAAATTGAGTGAAATTGAACTCGAAAAAAGTTGATACGAGCCTGAGATTGAACACATGATCATTAGTACTAAAATCTAACGTGATAAACCCTGACAGTGAAACAGTCTATTTTTGAACTCATTCAACATATTGTAATGTTTATGAGGTAATGCTAGCACATGTTTGGATAATTCTATTTCTAAGCTCCCGTAAGGTCCCAAGTTGCGTACAATAAATTCTCTATTTGATACAGCCCCATAAGAAAAAATCGTTAGTGGTTGAATCCGGTGAACAAGTAGGTCATTCCAACGGATCGCGCTTACCAAATGTGGGGACGCACCACACTGTTGGAAAACCACTGGACTTTCCAATTATTCATGATTGTTGGCCAAAATTCCTTGAATCCGTGGATAAGTGAGGTGTTCAAAAATGTTCTAATATGAATCACCAATCAGATTTTCCTCTAGATATATGGAACCAATGACATAATTTCCTAATATTCCTGCATTGATATTTATTCTTTCAGAAGTTTATGTTTGACCAATAGCGTACATTTTGGTGGTTGACATTTCCGTCTGAGAAAAAAGTAGCAAAGCAAATACTTTTGATGTAGTTTCAGTTTGCAATAAAACGTTGGAACATTATCTCACGAAACTGCATTCTTCTGTCGTGTTCCTCTTTATTCAATTCATGTAATTTCTCCAGTCCGTAGAGGTGAAAATCATTTCTTCAGAGATGTATCTTGACGATGCTTGTTTAGAATTATTTTCGCAAGCAACAGTTCTTGTGAACTGCAGGTTATTCACTACAGACCGCAACTATTTGTAGTCCAAGAGAGATTTTCTTCTAGGTCCTCTAGCTCTAGCTACACTCACAGTTGTCTGAAACCAATTTCCTGAGATATTTTCGGCAGATCCGTTCATCAATAAATCTTGCATTGAACACCCTTTCTGCTTAAATGATATTACGGCCGGCCTTGGAGTGAATAATGATTGCTGTCTTGTTTCCTCTGAAGATCTCACGTGAACTACTTCTGAACATTTTAACGAAATAAGATGAGAAGGATTCTCATTATCAATAGTGACAGCTGTCAGACTAACACAAACTCCCTCTTACTAGGGTAAGACGGAGTGGATTCTCATCTACATGGTCGAGTACAAAAAATATTTCATAACTACCTGTTTCCCAATCAGTGATCTTTGTTGATTGAAGTCAAATAATTTGTGTATATTGCATTGTAAAATATTGTAGATTACCAGTTCAACTGAGGAAGATACTGTTATAGTGAAACTTGTATTGAAAATACACTTGTGAGAATTTGTAATTATCATCATTGATGATTTACTAAGTAACGGGTGCGTTTCTTGAATAAGATTTCTTGAATCCAGATTGAAAACAAAAATTCGCTTTTTCGTCAAATATTTTGGTTCAATTTTATACCGAATACGATTCATTTCTCTCTGTCTGTCTGTTTGAAATATGTTTTTCCGTTAACCAGCTGTCGCACCCCTATGAACGACAACCCTCTGAAGTCGAAACTTGTGCGAGCTAAGGATTAACGAGGTATTACCTTTTAACGTGTGATTCTTTAATTTTACATAATTTTTGTGTAACTTGTGATAACTAACTTTGGAGCTGTTTTCATCCTCTTTTGGTTACGAAGTAAATAAAAGTGAAGTATTAAAAACAATTGTGTTCGTGCGGTTCAATGAATGAGTTTGATGTTTTAGAACATATTCTGAAGTAGCTGATTTCAAAGACTTCTCGCGATTAAAAGGAATTTCAAAACAACTGTGAAGTATGAAATTGTTTGAGTTCTAGGTCATTTTGACTAGTTACTCAACACGAAACCCTCACATTTCTACATGCTTTATATTAGCTTCACCTGTATGTAAGTATGTTTGTTTGTAACTCATCTTTCCCGTTTGAATGCTCGGGATCTGTATTTGACAGAATTACCAACATTATTGCTTCATCTATTCGCGTGCAGATGGCCCTATACGTAACCTCCTTGATATAATTCGAACTCACTCTACATTTATTTATTCATTCAAAAAAAAATCAACACGCGCGCCTGCTGCCTTCCTTGGGCTAGGTAGCTGATTTTCAGGCTCCCTCTCTGGAATCGGAAAATATCAATGGTCATTTTTCTAAACCAGTGGTCGCCAACCTGTCGATCGCGAGCTACCGGTAGCTCGCGGAGGCAATTCTGGTAGCTCTCACAACGATTTCAATTTGAAAAATACAAACTGCAAAAATCAGAGAAGCTTCCGAAATTTCCACAAAAAAATCTAATTGTCATAATATTAAACATAAACAGCGGCAACGTTGCGGTGAGCGATCTGCCGCTGACGCCATCAAGCTAGAATCGGCTAGAACCGACCAGCCGGACCAGCGCGTTAGTATTCGAGAACGATCTGGATTGCTTTGGGATAAATACGCACGGCGCGGCGACATTGCGCCTAATTTGAAACTGAACGCGTAATCAACGTCCAGCGGTTGGGTTAGTAGAGAACAACAAATAATAATATTATGGCAAGCAGTTGTAAGAAGGTAAAGACATACCACTTTCATTCGGAATGGGAAGAACAATACTTTTTTACAGAAGTTAAAGATAAAAATGTGTGTTTGTTATGTAATACTTCGGTCTCCGTTGCTAAAAAAAGGAAATATTGAGAGACATCATAAAACTGTACATTCTAATTTTGAAAAATCATTCCCACTACATTCTGCCGCCAGAAAGGAGAAACTGAAACAGTTAATTGGACAACAATCAATATTTTTAAGAACAGTCGACAAAAATAAGGCTGCAACTGAAGCATCGTACCGTGTGTCCCAGATGATTGCACAAAAAAAGAAACCTTATGAAGACGGGGAAATGATAAAACAGGCGTTTTTAGAAGCTGCTGATTCGTTATTTGCCAACTTTAGAAATAAAGACGAGATAGTTTCAGCTATAAAATCTATGCAACTTTCTGCTAATACAGTGACGAGACGTGTAGAAGTAATGAGCAATGATATTTTTTTACAGTTAAGAACTGACTTAGATAACTGTGTTTATTTTTCACTTCAACTGGATGAATCAACAGATGTCGTTGACACTGCCCAGATGGCCGTGTTCGTCAGGATGGTTTTTAGTGATTTTACGATTAAAGAAGATCTTTTGAATTTCATTCCACTGAAAGGACACACTACTGGACATGAGTCCAGTCTCGGAAAAAATATTATTTCTTCCGAGAAAATTCCAATATCGAAAATGGAAGGCTTGACAACCGATGGCGCTCCAGCTATGGTGGGTTGTGATAAGGGTCTGGTGGCGTTATGTCGTAAAGATGAAACTTTTCCACAATTTCTCTGTCACCATTGCATTATCCATGAGCAAGCATTATGTGGAAATTTCCTGAAACTAAACAACTTTATGAAACTGGTGGTAAAAATTGTGAACAAGATTAGAGCTCAAGCGTAACAAAGAAGATTATTCAGAACCTTGGCCGATGAAGTTGACTGTCAATACGGGGACCTACTCCTTCACTCTGAAGTCCGATGGTTAAGTAGAGGACGGGTGCTGAAACGTTTTAATGATGTCCTATCTGGTATAGTTCAATTTTTCAAACAACGCGATGAACCGACTCCGTAACTAGAAAATTCAATCTGACTTAGAGATTTTGGTTTTCTCGTGGACATTACAGAGAAATTAAACGAACTCTGATTTATCAAAAAGCTGGAGTTTTGGGAACAAAACCTAATTAACAGCGATGCCAAGCATTTTCCTATTCTTTCAGAAAAAATATCTCAAAATCCATTAGAACCCTATGACAACAAATATCATGTAGAAATAATTTCTACCCTGAAGAATAACTTCAAAAATCGTTTTAAGGATTTCAATGAAATGGCTTTAGTAGCGCAGTTTGTTGTTTCATCCGTTATGGAAATTGATATCCAACAGTTTGCAACTTGTGTTATGCAGAACTTTGGCGAAGACATCGCTGCAACAGAAATGGAAGTTATTGAGTTTCAGAATGATTTAGCCTTAAAATCGTCAGTCTCAAGAACTGAATGTATTTGGCCTATTGTAAGTAAAGACAAATATTCAGTTCTATGCCGTGTTGCCTTGAAAGTGAAAGCATTATTCAGTTCAACCTATTTGTGTGAATCTTCTTTTTCCAATATGAAGTTTATTAAGAACAAATATCGCAATCGACTTACAGATGAACATTTGGATAATTGTATTCGAATGACTGCATCAAATTATACTGCAAACATTAAAAAAATTATCGATGAGTCTGAGTGCTTTTGTATTTTTCAATGTTTATGTTCATGATAGTACGTTACTTTTTTGTTGTTATTATTAACTATTTTTAAATCATACGTGACATGCCGTTGTGGCTGGATGAAAGTTTGTGTGTATTTTTCAAACACCTTCGTTTGATAGGTAGGAATGTAGCTATGAACAAGTACGTACTAGTAATATTAGTTATTTTGTTATTAGTTTATTATTAGTACCTATGTATTATGTATTACCAGTTAAATAGTAAAATAAATACATATAATGATAAATTAACTGTGGATTATTTCATTTACGTTGCGTTACGTGGCTTCCGTGTGGGTAGCTCGCTGTTTATTCCAAAATTAACAAAGTAGCTCAACACATTGAAGAGGTTGGCAACCACTGTTCTAAACAATATACGGCTGATTGATCCCAAAGATTAGATGAAATAAATACAGTTTAAAAAGACTAAAAAACACGCTTTTATACAATACGAAACTAAAAAATGAAAAATGGATATAGTTTAAATAACTATAAAACACGCTTTTAAAGAACATCGAACTAAAGAGTTGAAAATATTTTTTTAAATAAGCTTAAAACAATTACGAACGAAAAATACTGGTTTTATTGTGAAAAAAGCGTGGGCGCTTTGTGCCACATTTTTTGTTTATCAAGGGCCCGTCGCTTTTTTCACAATAATACTAGTATTTTTCGTTCGTTATTGTTTTAAGCTTATTTAAAAAAATATTTAATAAGCGTGTTTTTTATTTTTTTAACTATATTTATTTTATGCTATTTTTAACAGTCATAGAAAACACAATGATTTCTTAAGGATACAGTGTTTCACGGATACTTGGACAAAATAACTCCAAAGCACCAAAAAATTTAAAATGAAATTGTAATATACGCAATAAAAATGTTTATGTATTATTTGTTCAAGTTAAGGAAAGCCTGCATGGAAAAATCGGAAACCGAGTAAGTTACAAAGTCACTTCAATTGAGAGAAAGTTGTCCATTCCGATACTTATCCAATGACATTCTTAAATTTGGAAAATTTCCGTTGGTTCCGAATACAGGGCTTTTCATGATGAGCTAATTAGCCGTTTCTGACAAACTATTAAACGGATCAACCTGAAAATTTCACAGTATGCATAAATCAATATGACCTACACGCCTAAAATATTTCAGACGAAGCGGCGTTGTCGCTTCTACTATAAAGTAGCGGCTTCTTTGATTTTTCAAATGGAACACCCCGTATATAATATCATATTATGATTCATTATCACTTTGTCAACAAATTCATATACTATTTCCCCATACCTATCTATTACCGTTTAGAAGATATAAATTAATTTCGTTATTTTTTTTTACCAAACATGAACTTTCATAAATGCTGATAATCTTGAACTCTCTTGCACTAAAACGATCAAATTTGAAATGGAGTGGAGTGATACTATGAGGATCTTCACTTCGAGTCATATTTACATTTGCCTCATACAGGGTCTTCAAAAAATGCAGATACTTTGATCTCTTGAAAAAATGAGAGGAACTCAATTTTTTCAAATGGAACACCCTGTATATTTCAACATTTTTGAGCTCTACATCCAATTTTAGAATAACTTTGTTCAGATAATACTATTTCTATTTTAAACCGTTTTCGAGATAAACTGTTTCAAACGGAAATTGACATGGTTTCCTTGTTCATCACTCATTTTTGTAAAACAGATTTCGTTTGATGTTTCTCAATTAGTCACAGATAATACAATGAAAAGATAATTATTAAAATACTCCTCAACCATCGAATGAAACTTCTCTTCAAACAATAGTTTAATTAACCCTGAACTGAAAATAATAAACCCATAAATTAATGAGTTAATTTAATTGTCAGTGTATTTCAGAATATGTTCAAACACATCTCCACCTCTACTTAAACAAACATGTAATCTCTTCAAAAGATTGTCATGTGTAGCGCTTCTGATCAAGTCTGGAGTCAAACTATTGAAAGCAGTTGTAACTCTCGAGTTCATATCTTCCATTGTTGTTATTGGTGTAGAGTAAACCATATTTTTAATGAAACCCCACACGAAAAAATCTGGTGTTCTAGGAGGCCAACGAAAAGGTCTATTATTACCATCCATCTGTGTTCGAAGATTTCGGTTAAAGCTTCGCTGACTGAATGAGAATTATGGGGTGGAGCACCATTCATTTGGTACCATACACGTTCTCTTCCTGGTTTATTATTTAAAATCATTTGAATTCCATTCCTCAGTAAATCTTCATATTTTGATGCATTCAAATTATCATCATAAAACTCGATATAAAAAATTAACTCATTCTTTATTGCACAAAATACATCGAATTGCCATCTTTCTTGAAAACCCCTTTGGCGGACAACATGGGGATTTTCTGGCGCCCAATTATGACTATTGTGTCTATTGAAAACTCCATTTTTTGTGAACTTGGCCTCATCTGTCCATATGATATTGTCTAGGAAATGTTCATCCTCTTGAGTTTTGACTAGTAACCATTCAAAGAATTCCACTCTACGAGGTAAATCAGTCTCTTACAAATGTTGGACACAGTAGAACTTATAGGAATACCATTTATGCTCATTAAGAATTCGACAAATTGTCACGTAGGGTGTACCTATCTCCCTTTCAGCCTCGTGCGGAGAAGCATTTGGAAATGCATGAAAGTATCCCAAAACTGTTATACCATTGTCATCATCATCCAGTTTAGTCTTCTTACGAATGATTTTTGGACGGAAGGTTCCATTCAACCTACAGTTTTTTAGTAATCGATTTATCACATTATTATTCGGCTTCGGAAGTTGTGTATATCTTTCATGAAATACTCGGCGTGTTCTACTTGCACTCACCATAAATTATTAATAAATTCAAGAAATCTTCATTACTGTAACCTAATCTTGACATTATTCTATTATAATTGGTAGCTATCACAATCAGTCAAAACCACCAACAAAAGTCTGACGTTGAATAATTGGTTTATTTATTTTTCCAAGGCACACTATTAAAAAATATTAATGTGTACTGTTGTACCAATACCTCAATGTATACAAATTGTAACTTTTTCTAAGGTAGGTACATACCAATTTCGAATTGACTGATTTGAGACAGTCAAAAAAGTGGATCAAAAAGAAATATTACTAAGTATAAAAAAAATGATGAATATCCAAAGTAAGTGATGAATTCAAAAAAACTAGCAAGAAAACCACGTCAGTTTCCGTTTGAAACAGTTTATCTCGAAAACGGTTCAAAATAGAAATAATATTATCTGGACAAAGTTAATCTGAAATTGGATGTAGAGCTCAAAAATGTTGAAATATACAGGGTGTTTCATTTGAAAAAATTGAGTTCCACTCATTTTTTCATAAGATCAAAGTATCTGCATTTTTTGAAGACCCTGTATGAGGCAAATGTAAATATGACTCGAAGTGAAGATCCTCATAGTATCTCCACTCCATTTCAAATTTGATTGCTTCAGTGCAAGAGAGTTCAAGATTATCAGCATTTATAAAAGTTCAAGTTTGGTAAAAAAATATCGAAATTAATTTATATCTTCTAAATGGTAATAAATAGGTATAGGGAAATAGTATATAAATTTGTTGACGAAGTGATAATGAATCATAATATGATATTATATATGGGATGTTCCATTTGAAAAATCAAAGAAGCCGCTACTTTATAGTAGAAGCGACAACGCCGCTTCGTCTGAAATATATTGAAATGAAATATATTGATTTATGCATACTGTGAAATTTTCAGGTTGATCCGTTGAATAGTTTGTCAGAAACGGCTAATTAACGCTCATCATGAAAAGCCCTGTATATTCGAAGAGAAACGAAATTCGCCAATTCCGTTTATATTTTAGTGACATATTCAGGGAGATAATGGAGAACGAACTACATTTTCTCATTGGTACTTTCCGTATTGTATAGAATGGCTTTTACAAATTTTCATTCCAACGTTTCGTCTTCGGCAAACTATTACCAATTTATCGGTAAAAATCACCCTTCATAAGTTAGCCTCATTGGCTTCACTTCACTGATGTATAACACTCATTAGGAATTTTCTAAACATAGAGCCATTTATATTGGCTACAAAATGGCAATTCCTCGATTCAAACGACATTATTCCTCTAACGGTTTCCGATTTCATCATACTATGGTCCTCCTTACCTTGGATATTTCACAATTTTCAAGTTAGCGAATTATGATCTGAGATTCCTCATCAAATTATCCAAAAGAACAATCAGTTCAGATCAGTCTCAACTTACCTGCACTGTAGGTTAATGGACTGACACCTATCAGAAAACAACTACCCCTCTGGCTAATACTACGAAGGGCGTTGGATTATATCTGACAGGTGTCCGTGTAGGATTCTTCACTGGAGTTATTTCTGTATATGCTGTTGGCTACCAGGGTAGCTAATTTGAGACTGGCCTGAACGAATTCTTCTTTTAGATTTGATTTACAGCCAAGTATGCCCACACACTTCATGTGAAGTTTTCTTCCTTATATTGTGAATTGGCAGATTTGGACAAGCTCACCTCGTTCAGGGGCATATGAATCGATGACAAACATGTTGTTTATCGTTGGTTTCAGCCCAGTTCGAGGAATGATACTCTGAAAAAAATTTGATTTTCAATTATATGAAATCATCAACTTCATGTTGATGATAGACACTACCTTGCAATGATGAGTGGCCAAACAGCCTGAAATTGGTCTGCACGTTCGTTTTAATAATTGAAAATTGATTTAGGCAGTTGTATCGCCAACAGCATTTCCAGGAATAACTTCAGTGAAGAATCCTACATTGACACCTGTTGGATATAATCCAACGCCCTTTGTGGTATTAGCCAGGAAAGAAGTTGTTTTCTGATAAGTGTCAGTTCATTAACCTACAGTGTAGGTAAGTTGAGTCTGGCCTGAATGAATTGTTTTTGTTGAAAATTTGTTATCATGTCAGTCTCTCCACCCTCTTTATATGAAACATTCCTCACTGAGTTTTACAATGAAATGCAGTAATAGAATATAATAAAATGAAATATTGTAGAATTGCAGACGAACATCTCGGTGAAGCTATTGTTACCAAAATATTTAGAGTTTAATTTCATGAGAATACTTCTCTGTAGTTTCTTCAAGAAAAAACGAGTATCAATATTTGGTTACCCCAATTGCCAGGTACGAGAATAAACAGTCATTTACCCTCATCAAGTTTCTTCATGAATAAAATATTGGAAATTCATTCCAAACACGATCGTATAGGTTAACATTATTAAAAGTAGGCAAGTCAAGACTTGTAGCGACTTTGAGTTCCAATAATTGAATCTAATAGCCTGGCGCGACTCAGAAACATTTAATGTACAAACTTCTGCAATAAAATAATCACGATTTCATCTATATTCAGTGTTTTTGAATATAGTACGCCTCCCTGCATATAAATAATTTTATAAATACCTATTTAATGTTGACACTGACAATGTGGATGAGTTTTACTTTTTATACCTGATTGAATCCTCAACTGCTCATATCGGACTCTCAAACTTTCGATAAAGTTGTGCCAAGAAAATAAGGCGTGGTGCACACAGGAAAAACTTGTTTCATGAAACTGGTTTCATGAAATACGAAACTGAAGTTGCTTGCAACAGATAGATAACAGTAAGACTCGTTGGTGCACACAACATTTGATGAAGAAATTTGATAAATCGATTTTCTGTTACTTCAGTTTCACCTTTCACGTTCGATTACCGTTAAATGGTGTGGGCTGAGGAGGCCGTAAATTCAAGTCCCCCCTTAGGAATTACATGTTGAAAGGTAAGACCTCGTTAGTCCTTAGCTCGCACAAGTTTCTCAACTTCTGAGAGTTGTCGTTCGGATGGGGGCGACAGCTGATTAACGGAAAAACAGATTTAAAAAAAACCAACCACCTACCTGAACATGATGAACGGAATACACCTCCATCACTGTTTCTTCCTAGATCTCCAACATCAATGGTTGTGAAACCATCAGTATCGGCTCATGCCATACGTTGAATAGAGTTATAACCTTTGAAATTGAAATTTATATCAAGATGTTTTCTATTCATAGAACTGCTGATAGCTATGTGCAGTGAACGTTCACATATTCTCATGAGGAACTAGCACTTACAGTGGTTGCAAACAGTTCCGAATTGCACTAGTTGTTTCAACTACAACCAAACCAATATTTCGGTGACCTCCTATAAAATATTGAGCTGAACACTTGAACGAACTGCCAGTAGCCAGATATCTGAAAACCTTTGAATTTTGTGAAAAAAGAGAAATGGAATTCATGAAGTAGTTGATAATTATTCAAGTAGTGAAATAAATGAAACATTTTCAATTAACTCAAATTCTTTGTTTGAAGGTGATTGACAATGTTTCATGATGAATTTCACTAGTTCGGACTTCCATTGTCTACTATATAAAATGATTTTAAATCCCTGAAACAACTAAAAAAGAATAATTAAAAAAGAATAGCTGAAAATAACAATTATATTAAGCAAAATAAACCTGAAATGAAATAATAGTGAAATAAACTACAAGTAAAAAATAGAACAATTGAATAAATAAAAACAAAATAAAAATAAAGGAATGAAAAAAGAAAATAAAAATAAAAAGTGTAGAGATTCCAAGTCACGTTAGTTCACGACGACCTATAAATAGTCATCTCTCGGAGGAATCAGTCCAGTCATCACCCGAAGACGATTGTAGATACTAACAATCGAAACGTCGTGAACTAACGTGACTTGGAATCTCTACACTTTTTATTTTTATTTTCTTTTTTCATTCCTTCATTTCTATTTTGTTTTTATTTATTCAATTGTTCTATTTTTTACTTGTAGTTTATTTCACTATCATTTCATTTCACGTTTATTAAGCTTAATATAATTGTTATTTTCAGCTATTCTTTTTTAATTATTCTTTTTTAGTGGTTTCAGGGATTTTAAATCATTTTATATAGTAGACAATGAAATTCAACTCAAATTCTCTTTCCGTGATCCCATATCCATCTTCTCAAAAATTAACAACTGCTCCCATTCACTATTCAGTTTCTGAAGACGTCAATATTCCACAACGGTATTAACTCTAACTAAAACCCTCTCTTTCAAAGAAACAGTTATAATCATTTTCCTCTTTTTATATTGATTTCTCATCACTTCAAATGACCACCACTATAACACAAGCACATCGTCGTCAGATTGCATCATGAAACTAATGGAAAACCGTTGCTTTTGTGTGCACGTTCCAATGAAACGGTTTTCTTGGAATACATACATGCAATTATTTTCATCAAACACTTTTTTCCAGTGTGCACGGCTCCAAACCAACTTTTACAGAAAGAAAAGGAATGAGGGTTTTTTCCAATTAAAGAGCATATACGTTCTTCATTTTGTTATCCTTGAAAACATATCTAGATTCACAATACATCACACTTCAACTTATTTGTCATTCTAATAGCCCTTTCCTAAATAACATATAGTTTTTCAGTTTGACTTTCCCAAAATATTGGGAAATCTTGCTATACAATTAAAATTGGCGAATTTATGTCACCAGACAGATTTTTCTCTAGATGTGTGGAACCAACAATATGATTTGTCCATATTCCTGTCCAGATATTTATTTTTTCAGTTGTTTGAGTGTGACTTTCTTGAAAAATATGTCTGACCAATAACGCACATTTTGACGGTTGACATTTTCGTGTGAGAAAAAAGTTCATTCGTCACTAAAACGATCACTTTCTATGCAGTTTTTATTTACAATCAAAACATTGATTCACAGAACTGCTTTCTTTCATCAGGGCCATCTTCATTCAATTCATGTTATATTCTTAGTTTATAGGGATCTGAATATTTAGCGAGAACCATTTTGGAGTGATCTTCAGTAAAAACATTTTTTTAATGGACACTATATAACGGAAACTTCATTTACCTTACTTCCAAACTGATCTTGAACTACAAAACCAGAGTCAAGTGAACAAAATACATTATGTAACAGACATTATATAACGGAAATTTCATTTACATTGCTTCCAAACTGATTTTGAACTACAATACCAGAGTCAAGTGAACAAAATACTCCCTTTTACTATGGTATCATGGTGTGAATTCTCATTTCCATAGTGGCTCACAAAAACATGTTGAATCGGATTGAAAACAGAAATGGGCTTTTTTGTCGAATACTTTGGTTCGATGAGCAATTACCCATAACAACTCTAACCTTCGATACCTAACTTTGGATCTGCTTCACTCCTTTATTGGTTGCAAAGTTACGAATTATCTTTTATCCTAGTCTCCATTTCAAACACCTTTATCTTCGCAAACGGTCATCCTAACTCTGAACAAAAAACCGTTCTGTAGAGAATGAAATACCTTTCAAGCGAATTATCACAAGACTCCCCCTCTTTATTAGAAAAGTTTTCTGTGTGCGGCGAGTGATGTCACACTATTTTGTCCGACTTTGATATCTCGTCCCGTTAAAAGTTGAAAAGGAAGGGGGAACGTTTACATCTACACAGAAAATTAACAACAGTATATTTGAGTGAAAAATTGCGATAGAATTTGTTTGCTGATGTGTCATTGTTCATTCAACTATCCAGCAAGTATCTATTTCTTGCATTACTTGATATTCAAATTCAAGTGGATGGAATGGTATTTTTTAATGAAAAAATTGAGTGACGTATGTGAGAGCCAAATCATGAGTTTTTACCTTTATTTTCACGTCATTATTGTACTTATAAATATTGAATTGCTCTGGATCGTATGACTTTTTAGTAAGTTCCCGGTCTTCAGGAATATTTCCAAACTAGCGCCCAACCCCGGCTTTGCACGGGTGCAATGCTGATACTAAATATAAATTTTTCCACCGGAAATTCAAGGGCATAGAGAAACAGTGATGAGAGGATAATTTTGCTTTACGGACGCGTCTTTTTCACCTGCGGCTGTAGCCCCAGTTGAAATATTTGAAAAACCTTCCTTATCACAAACCTTCAATATAAAACGAACCTAAATACAACATTTCAGCCAGTGAAAATATATAGGAACGGAGAAACAGTGATAAAAAGGTATTTTCCATATGTAAACGCAGCCCTTTTATCCCCAGTGGGGACGCTCCAGTTGAAATATTTGAAACCCCTTTCTTAATGCACATCTACAATACTGAACAAACCTACATTCAAAATATCAGTCTTCGAAACTGAAGCGGTACGGAGACACAGTGATGAAAAGATAACTTTATTTCATTTCCTTCCCTTTTCCCCCACGACTGCCGTTCCAGTTGGAATATTCAATAGTCCGTTCTCATTACACAACTACGATATAAAACGAAACCACGTACCAAGTTTCAGCCTCCGAAAATATAGCGTTACGGAGAAACAGTGATGAGAAGGTAATTTTCATATGTAAACGCTCCCCATTCACCCCCACAGGGGACTCCCCAGTTGGAATATTTTATAATCCTTTTATATTGCGCACCTAAAACCTGAGAAGTATCTTCACCAAACTTCAGCTTCCTAAGACTCATCAGTACGGAGAAACAGAGATGAATGAGCATTCATAAGTATAGATTCAATTTTATTTGAATATATATGGAATAATAATCGATGGAGAAAACTCGAAAATCGATTCAACTGAAGAATTATTTCATTTTGATACAGGTGAAATCACCAGTTTCCTATCAGAAAAAGAACCACTCGAAGTAAATACTTTCACATAAATATTCGAAGTATACGAAAGAAAAATTACTTAAGAAAAAAATACTTTTCCAAATGAATATTGAATTATACAAAAAAAAATAATTTCAATCAGTCTGTTCTACATAGACTCGCATCCAAGTATCCAGTATGAAATTGAAACAGAAATAATTCACAGAAAAAATACACAACGTAGTCAATGAATGGAAAATTGTTGATTGGTATTGATTGATTTCATGGAAATCCAACATCCTTGGTATTGATTGATTTCATGGAAATCCAGAAACTCGTTTCCAACACCTTATTAGCACCTTTTTGAACTTTCGAAGATGAAAACATACGCAGAAGAACAACTTTTTGTATAAAGATTGAAAAGTACAACGTAAAGATTATCTTTTTTTCAAAAACTAATACGCCCTGAAAATATCTCCCAATGAATCAAATTCAAATTCCAAAGTCTTTTGCTTTCATTCAAACAAAGTTGTGAAGCTGTTCTGGGTATCCGGTTCGAAGGACCAATGTTTTGACTCACGATGGTTTTACCGTAAGTATGAATGCTCAATGCACACAAAAATTACAATAACTCTTGTGAAAAGATAGGATGAGAAAAATAACTAGCTAGATGTACTGTAGACAAGACAAGATTTATTTCTAACTGTACTGTTAAAAGGTTTGAAATGTAATGAAATGAATTTTACACAAATGCAATGTTTCACATCGGTAGGTATTTTAGAGAAGGGGTCAGATTGGTCCTTCGAGCAGGATATTTTTAAAAATGATTAAAAATATTCATAATTTTCAAGTTTTCACTTGAAACTGTAAGTGCACAGTAAACATCGTTCCATCAACATAAGTTCCAGGATTTCAAGTGCTGAAAATCCATTGCATACACCAGCCCAAGCAGCGGTTTATCAATCTATCCAACGAATTCACGGTAAACAGCATCGATATCTTGTCATAATCATCAGTGGTCACGGTGAGTCATTTGGACTATCCTATATTATCCTACTCATATATTCTTTCATTGTTCAATATGTCGTTTCGATTATCATTTTCACTCAATCAATTCATTTTTTATTATAATAAACTTTTTAGATCAAACTTAAACGATCAAAATAAATAACTATCCATATAAATAAATAATCTCATAAACATTTTTTATTTTTTGTTCAGTAATTGATTAGGCAATAAAATGTCTGTCGAGAAAATTAAAGCATTAAAAACTAAACGTGGAGTTGTCCAGCAATCTCTTACAAATTATGAAAAATTCTTATCGCGTTTCGATCCGTCAAAAGACTTTCCTGCTCTAGAAAAACGGCATGAAAAAATAGAAACAACTCTTGAACTGTTCGAAACCTGTCAATCGGAACTTGAGATAATTCTCGTAGAATCGGAGGAATTAAGCGATTGTCGCACAAATTTTGAAGAGCTATATTTTGATACGTATTCTATTGCCTCAAATTTACTAGCTACTCGCGGACAACCACAGTCGCAATCTGTATGTATTACTGTATGTATTACTTTAGTTATTCATTTTTGTGATTTGAATTGAACTATTATTATTATTATTATTATTATTACTTCACAAGATCCAATCTCCACTTTGGCTTTGCTGCGATATATGAGGACAAGACACAGGGCCAGAAGGCCCTCTAGTAGCTGCATACATGTTTCCCTCATTATCGATAGTCCCTTTCTTTTTCTTACTTTCACTAGTAATACTACTAGAGGTCAAATTATTTCCATAATTTTTTTCAAGCTTATGAATATTTTGACTGTCGTGTCTGCGACTTTTCTGAAAATATTCATGAGCTAGAAAAAATGTTCGCATATTAATTTGACCTCGCGTGATATGCGGTAAGAAAATTCCATACCGAATTGTGGTGAAAAATCAAATATTTTTAAAATTTATTTTTCCATTCTCAACAATGCAAATTATTTTCTTCATCAAGTCACCAGCAAAACATAAAATGTGTGGTCGACTTGATTGTTGAGTTTCCCTAACCTCGAAATTATTATTTCAGTTTTGAAACTGTCAAGCGGCACGACGTAAAAAAATATTTCGCTTCGGTCAAGAAAGTAAAGAAAATATTCGCAAGGATATTGAGCAGTTGGCATCCGCGAATACCAGCAAATTGAAGTTGAGCGTATGGGGGCAGTTACAAACTTTTGCGCAGAAAAATCGTATAATTTCGATAGAGCGGATATACCTGCGAAAGAACTGGCGCTCATTCTTGAAGACTATGGGTTCAATATGCGAAAAAAGAACTCCGAAGACTACAAAGAGAGTGTTATAAAAGTTTTATGACCAAGCCAAGCAGCCAAGCAATTGCAGGAATATTTTTTTGTAAAGTATAATCGCAAATTCAATCCATTCTCTGACATATAATTGTTGAACGCAAGAGCTGAAAAAATGCTAAGCGCCGGAAGCTACAAATGGATTCAACCAAGAGAAAGGAAAGTTCATCTGCAATATAAGCAGACGAGCTTAGGAAAATTATTGAGCTTCGGGACGAAAACTCTCCGGGAGGACTGCAGAAAGAGTTTTTCCACGTTGCTGGTCATGAATTCACTTGAAGAGGAAATGAAGGAGCGGCGGCACAACTCGAATATTTTGTGGAGGAAATTGACAAAAGAGGGGAACCAACAGGCCGCATTGAATATTACCCAGTTTTCGCCAAGACCACCCAAGGCGGTTAAAAAAAAAGGCTGACAGTAAGTGACTAGTACTGAATACACTCATCGAAGAAAAATGTCCAGTGAGACTGTTCAAAAAACTAACAAGCAAGCGGGGCCTCATGAAACGAAGCGTTTATTTTTGACGCCAAATTCAAACTGGAAGAATCCCAGTTCCAAAGGCTAGTACAAGAACAATCCACTTGGACGGAATACAATATTTTTCTTATGCAAATCCGCTGCATCATTGATTGGAATTGATGTTAAAAAGATGAAAATAATAAATCATTCTGTAACGGCCAGTGCTGTTTCAAATTTTGCCAAAACGGGAATTGGAGAAAAGCAATTGATTGAAATAATCGGTCATGGTAGCAGCCACTTAATAAAACCATATCTGGAAATAGACTCGGGCCATCATGAGGAAATAATTGATGCAATGAGGTCTGTTTTAACTTCGGCAAAGACGATTCAAAAATCTCTGAATCAAAAACGAGCAACTACTTCCAATCAATCTGCCATAGTTTATAATACCTAAATGCGTTTTCCAAATAAACAATAATCACAATAGTCATAACAATATAAATAATTAGATTTATTATCACTTGTGAACATTCACATAAAATAAAAAACTAAAAACTCATCTTTTTTTTGTTATTTTTCAACTACTGGAAACCAACTATAATAAATTTACATTGCGTCGAAGTTTCGATATCATTCTCTAGGTTAGCGTAATATAATATATTCTTATTTTTTATCAATTTTGTATTAGGTACTACAAGTGGTAGAAAGTTATAATTTTATCAAATGTGATGTGCTTTGCAGTTTCGGTACTGACCGTGTAATGGCTTCTCAGCCTGCCATTCAAGATATTATTTTCTACTCATTGTAGTTACACGGCATTGCAGTTTTATAATGAAATATATTACATTCTTTAATTTTTTATATACTTCAGGATATGAAAATGAAAAAATAGTAGTTTTATAGATACATACCTACAGGAACAAATTACATAATAATATCCAGTTTGTCTGTTTGTTGTGGAATTGGCCGCGGTGGAAGTGCGCCCGACTTACGATCGGGAGATCGTGGGTTCAATTCCCGCCTCGACCAGATATCTTTCCCGAGAGAATTTATCTGGTTGAAGCGGGGATGATTCTGCAACCGTGTTAGGAATCACACGTTAAAAGGTAAGACCCCGTTAGTCCTTAGCTCGCACAAGTTGCTTAACTTCTGAGAGTTGTCGTTCGTATGGGGACGGCAGCTGATTAACGGAAAAACAGATTTAAAACAGATTTGTCTTCACACTAATGGACTCTTAGCCTATAGACTGTTAATTTCTACTGATTGTAGTAGCTCAAAAGTGCCATTTAGGGACAAAAAAAATAATATTTTTTTCAATTTATAGTTACTTGAGATTACTACAAGTGGTAGAAAATTATAATTTTAGAGGTTTTTCAAAATTACAGGTTTGGAATTTTCAGAGATATCCAATGTATTGGGTAATTTCATGTATCCGACTTTTGGGGGTGCCGTAGCTGTGATAATGAATAACTCTTTCATTATTTTTTGATAGAATTGGAAAAGCAAATAACACAAAAATTTTATGCTACACAAGATATGCTGAGAAACTAGCAGTTTGATATTGATAGAATTCGTGGTCTTCAGTAAAAACATGTTTTTAATGGACATGATATAACGGTAACTTTATTTACAATAGTTTCAAACTGATTATGAACTACAACAAGTACTGAAGTAAATATTTCCATCAAAAACTTTGAATTCTGAGAATCAACTCGACAGAAACCTTGATTAAAAATTCCTACATGTAAACGATGACGTAATTTTGTTGAAAGGAAAATTACTCAGTAGTTAATTTGATCAAAGTAGAAATAGTTACATATAGTTGTCTTCGATGCTTATCAAATATTGATTACATGAAAATGAATATATCGAAATGATATTTTGGAACATTCATCTCTTCCAAAGTACCTACACAGTAGGTTCTGCTGACTGCCTGCCGAAAAACATTTACTCCCCCGGCTAATATCACGCTGGACATTGAATTATATACGACCGACATTTATGCAAGATACTACACAAAGGTTAAGTTAGGTTAGGTTAGGTTAGTCTTATAGATGATACTCATTCATCCAGCTGTAGGAATATGCTGAAATCAATAAAAATTTTCTACCGATCGTTTTATTGAATATCACTCCAGACAGATCGAATCAGGATAGCATTTCGGATTGAGTTCACCATTTTTTATTGCTGATATGTTTAGGACTGAATATGTTTAACTGCAATAAATTTTATTAATGAATTAACATTTTTTTTTAAAAGTTTATTATTCAGCGCAAACACCATGAGGCCCAACATCAGGATAAAATCACGAGTCCGTAGAACTATTGCTGGTTGCTTGTTGGTATTGCTCAAAAATAAAAAAGTCTGATTTTTTTATATTTTCAAATCAAATGACTAAACTCGTATTTTTATTTCATTGGTTCGATTTTATTAGACAATGAGCATCAATGGACTTTAACTACTACTTCCTCGACTGATACCACGCTGGATGTCCTTAGCAGGAATCATCTTTAGTATCAGTTCTCAAGGCCATTTTGATCGCTTAATTTTATCGGGACATAAACTATATCGCCGACTCTAAGATTTTCGGATTTTTTTATAACCATAATGCACAAATTCTTTCAGGTATTCCTTTCTGAATCGGGTTCTGATACCATTTCGTAGTTTCTGCAGGTATTTTTGACGTGATATCAGACGATGTCTTTCAATATGGTCCAAATTGTGGGTTTCACTTCCGGGAATGGCTTGAATGAACATTGACCAAATATTTACGACTGCCTCACAATCACAATCACAATCACAAAGCTCTTTCACTACTCTCATCAGTCGCTCCTATCATCCTCCCAGCAAACTGCAAATGGAGGATTGAATATCTATTTTGAGTCAGTCTAATTTTTTCAGCATGGTGTTGGTACCAATAAAATTAGTTCCTTTCTTCTTCCTCTTATCTTTTCAGAAAATTTGAAAGCATCAATGGAAGATTAGTTTTATGAGAGTTACTTACATTTTTTCCACCCTCCTTGCATGTGGCAAGTTCTATTGCTTGCAGTAGGTATTGAAATGTATCATCTAGATCTATTCCTTCACCCACATGGATTTTGCGGGACTGTCTACAGAAACCAATTCAATTTTTTACGTTGTCATGAAACTTTTTCAGTTGAAGTTGGGAAGCCGAAAATTTTTTCAGATACCCTGGTTCGATTTAATCCTCATTAAAATATATTTCCGTAAACAGTTTCTTTCTCTTACATATAGTAGACTGTGTAACCTTTGATAACTAACTTGGGAGCTGTTTCAATACGCTTTCGGTTGCAAAGTTATGAATTATCATTTTTCTAGTCTCTATTTCATACACCAATAACTTCGCAACCGGTCATCCAAATTCTAAACGAAAAATACTTGTATGAAGAATTGAGATTCCTTTCGAGCAAATGCTCACAAGAATCCCCTGTTTACTTGGAAAGTTGATATCTTCCTCTCTGCAGCGAGTAATGTCCCAACAGTGACCTTCTAACAAAAAGTACAAAAATTATTCCTTCTCATTCGAACTTTTCCGACTTTGATATATTGCCCTGTCAAAAAGGTTAAAATGAGGGATATTCACGTCCACATCAATGAATAATTGACGAAAGTATATTAGAGTGGAAGATTGCGATTGAATTTGTTTGCCGATGGGTGATTGTTCATTCAACTATCCAGCAACTACCACTTTTTCACATCACTCATATTCATATTCAATGGGTTGAAATGTTTTTTCGATGAAGGTCACGAATTGAGCGAAGTTTGTGACGAAATAGGTACACAGCTTACTAATATATTCGAAAAAACTTATACGTTATTATTATTTACTTTCATTGTTTCGAAGTTGAAGAAAAGTTATTGATTTTTATCTGGAGTGGGGAATGAAGAGATTTGCAGAAAAAAGTTGCTATAGAATGCAAACAAGGGTTGGAATCTCAATTATTAGGAATTCTTGGAAATTCAAAAGCATAAGCATTGCGGATGCAACCTGGTAAATGATCAAATCGATCTAGTCCATTCGCCGGTTTTCAGCATACCCACATTGTCACAGGTGAACAAAATTTAAGTTTAGTTAATGACCGTCTGTTATTACCTACAGTAGTGTCTAGATATCCAGTTTGTAATGGCCAAATGGAATAAATTCATTATTTCGGTTACAGTAAATATCCCGAAAAACATCAAATTTAAATTTTAATTTGACCTACTTCAACGAAAAAATGCCACCCCAACTTTCATCTCCGTCGAATGACAGGTACAACCCCCAACTTTTTAAATAGGAAGTACAGGTTTGTGATATATCGTTTGAAAGGTCTCTTCATTTTCTATTCAAAAATGTTATCGCTTCCAATGTTATTGAAACAATTAAGATAAAATGAATTGAAATCATGTGGTTACCGAAATTCAATAAAATACACTCAAAACTTATTGCAATATACTCAAAACTTATTTCATGTTGAAATAACAAAGTAAGCAAAAACCATAGCAATACTTTTTTCAGATGGTGTCCATTAAAAAACTCTAAATAATTTCCGTGGCAACGTTAGTTTAAAACGCCTTGTCAACTTATTTTGTATGTTATAACATTTGTTGTTAGTATTTCAATTCAAGTTTCAAGTTCGTTAACTTCAAGTCTGACAAATGGTTAGACTAACGAAAATACATAAAATGAAAGTTTTACAAATTATTGGTTACAGAGATAAATTCCGAACACAACAGAAAGTAGCTCGCCTATTTCATGAAAAATTTTCTTATTTACCGCCCATATCTCAAGGAACAATTAGCAGAATAGAGAAGCAGTTTCGAGAGCAGAATGGGCAGATAAAAAAAGCAGCTGCCAATGCAATGAGTGATGAACTCAAATTAAATGTGATGCTTGAGTTTGAGGAAAACCCACATACATCGAGTTAACAGGTATCCACTACATTCAATGTTAGCCATACATCGATAGTAAACATATTTAAAGAAAATAAAATGCATCCCTATAAAATGATACCTACTGAGGAGCTCATGGAAGACGATTTTGATAGAAGAACTTATTTTCGTGAGCAAATGATGGACATGTTGGATAACAATATCATCCAATTAGAAGACGTTAGTCTCTTAACGGACATGCTAATCGGCAAAATTGCTCCTATTGGTCAATGGAAAATCCTCACTGGATGAGAGAAGAACACACGCAATACCCTCAAAAGGTTAATGTTTGGGCAGGGATTGTAGGAAACCATATGATTGGTCCCTTTTTCCTTGAGGGCAACTTGAATGGCGACAATTATTTGGCACTACTTCAAAATGATATCATTTTAAGTTTAGCAAATTTATATTCTGATTCAGGAAACCCTCAAGTCCCAGTGACTACGATATGGTTTCAGCAGAATGGAGCACCACACATTACCACAAGTTAATGTCCGATAATACCTCGATAAAATATTTCCCAATCGGTGGATAGAGTGGCGAGGATCGATTGAATGGCCAGCGCGATCACCTGATCTTTCATCATTAGATTTCTTTTCATGGAAATATGTAAAGAGCAATGTGTACAAAACTAAACCTTCAGATTTGAATGGCTTAAAAGAATGACTAACGCTTGCGATTAGGTCGGTCACGCCTGATATGTTGAATAATGTTAGAAGACAGTTTTACTTGAGATTAGGATGTTGCCAAGACGTTCGGGGTGAACATTTTGAACATCTACTTCGCTAACATTCATAGTTGTTTTTCGTATTCTACATTTCATTACGATTTGCATTACATTTCAGTTTTTGAGTGTATTTTATCGAATTTCGGTAACCACATGATTTGAATTTATTTTATCCTAATTGTTGCAATGAATTCTAAAGCGATAACATTTTTGAATAGAGAATGAAGAGACCTTTCGAATGATATATCACAAACCTATACTTCCCATTTATAAAACTGGGGGTTGTACCTGTCACTCGAAGGGGTTTGAAGGTAGGGGTGGCATTTTTACGTTGAAGAATGTCAAATTATAATTCACATTTGACGTGTTTCGGGATTTTTTTAGTATGTACAGTAACCGAAATAATAAATTTGTTCCATTTGGCTTTTACATACTGTATAAGGGTTAACATTGTTAATTATTGGAAAGTGTCCTTGTAGGATAAAACTGCAGTTAGGTTGATTATAAATACAAGTGGTTAAAAAACATAACAAGTTTTGTTTACCATTTTTCAATTAATAATTAATTCGAAAATATCATATGCTATTGAAATCTTATGAATTTTAAACTACCAACAGAGTGGATTTTACACTTACTGACCCTTGAGAGAAACCAAATATACGCATGCCTAATGCACAGATCAATTCACACTTTATTATAAAATATAAAAATATAATTAACTTGAATTGAAGGGGTTATATTTTTAGGAGTAATTAATTTTTGGCGAAGAAAGTTTTTGGCTTTTTACTACTCCATCTTGATACATAAAAAAGTGATGACGGAATCTTTCAAATTTGGTACTGTTAATGTTATTCAATTTGGTACTGAAGAGCCTCAGGGCGAGTGTCTTAAGGCGAAACATCAGTGTATACCAGTGAGGGTGACATTTATTACCATTCATTCAAAGTAGAACTTATGTGAATGATATTTGATTTTTATTTCTTATTTTATAACGAATGTTTGAAATAAAAACTGAGTAGAGAAAAGTATCTTCTGTATGATTCAGTGTTCATATAGAAGTATTTTTTTCGAAAGAATCTTTTTCTTTCGTGTAATTCAATGTATACATGAAAGTTGCTGTTTCAGGAGGACTTTCTTTCTGTTTGTGTCTGAAAGTTACTTCTCTGAATGATCTACACATCCATGTATAGAGTTACTTATTTTCAAATTGATTACTTCCTTCCTTTCTTTGGAAGATTCCCTCATCCCTTTTTTTTGTATCAAGATGGAGTAGTAGAAAGCCAAAAGCAGGAGGCTAGTCACTTTCACTTCCTAAATTTAAAAAATTCCATTCAATAAAAAAGAAGTTATGTATAATATAGAAAACAGAACTGTATACAGTATAGTTATCCGAGTTCAGGGTAACGATAGAGTTACAGTGTACATATTACTAATTATGACAACGCCAATAACAGAGCCCAACAAAATATGGGAGAAACTAAAATGAACAGCTTACATGAATCTGAATGGAAGTGAGAATATGGCATCATGCCCAATCTATTCAGATCAAACAATGTTACATCTTCTCATTAAGAAGGCTTAACAAGGAACATTCCGTACCAAGTAAAATATGAACATCTGGTATACTTTGAATTGTAAATTCCCAGTTATGAGTGTTTCCTGAAGGAATTCGCGAAAGAAAACAGTGTTACTGATAAGTTCTGAACCTTTCATTCAAAAGCAGTAACATTTAGTAATCTTCACTTCGTATTTGATTGATATCATCCAGGGGCATGAAAACCCAAAATTCCAGGATTATTCAGATAAAATATTGTCTGATATTCACAGTACACATGCAAAGTCTCAAGGCCTTGCGGAAACCCCTAAGATTTTCCCAAATTTCGTTATGAAGCTGACCGTAATCAATCCTTGTTTCGGTATTTATTCTAGAGCCAGACTTTTTCTGAGAATTACATTTTAGTGCTTACCCACTACTCAGTCGATTGTTTTATAAACGCATTACAAACTGCAATAATAAAAGTTTCATTCGACAAATAATATCACATTTAAAAATATTTCTGGGATAATTTATTGGCAATTGTCGATAATTCTTCGTCGCAAATTCTGTAAAGATGTGACTTATAGATTCCATTTTTTTTAGATTTGGATACTCATATCAGAGTAAGATCCCAGGGCCACCAGACGTCACGAATTTTCTGACGAAGGAAATGTGGACGATTGAGTAGTGTTAGTATGTACTAAGAACACATGCCTATGTGCTAGCTTACTTAGACGGCCAATTTTTAGGTATCAGGTAATCAAGATACTTAAATACATTACTTACCTCACGTAAATTCTCCAAGACGATTTTCACGTATATTATAGGCGATATCCTTTAAAATAAGTCGTCAATACTCCCAGACACTTTACGTCGGCCGTATTTCTGTACAGACACTCAAAAGCTCCCAAAATAATTACTTAACTTCACGTAAATTCTGATGCTCCATTTTCATATATGTCCACCAGAAAACTATTTTGAAACCTTTTACAAAAAGACAGACTGATCCAAGGGGCCAATCATCCCCTAAAATCAATTTTAAACCTCTGTGGGTAGGAGCGCGTGGGCATTATCCACTGGCATGAGACTGAGTGAGACATGTATTAGGATATATTGACTCCTCTCTCTCTCACTTCCTTTCAGTTCGCTCATGTCAATTAATTATTAATATTGAATGAAATCAACTAAAAATTAAAAAATTAGGTAAATAATTAAAAATTAACTTGTAAAAACATGCTCATTTCACTACACTAATTTTAGAATTTTATCCTGCAAGCTGTTTTGGTAAATTAGAAAAAACTAATTATTTTTAAGAAATGTCAAAAACTTGATAGTATTAATAAATTCATTGAATATCAGCAAATTTTTCAAATAATTATTCATTTTAACCTAAAAAAAATAATGGAACTGATTCAATGACTATCATTATGCAAGGTATGGATTCGTCTAGATGCATGTGAAAACATCAACATAGCTTTTGAAAGTAGTTTCAGTCATCACTTGATGATGCTCAAACCTGGTTAACGAAAAGCGTGTCAGAAGACAGCATTTTTGTTTTGGTGAGCGTGGTTTCAAAAAATTCATTTCACGCCGGAGGTTTCAAATTCCATTTATCAACCATTCAAGCAGCAATCATATGGAGTTGAAACTATATAAGTTGAAAGATCATCTCTCGAATGTTTCCTAATAGTAAATGGGCTATGCTTGAAGACAGGCAGTGAATAAATCTAAAGAAATGAACTTCAAATGCTGATGCAACGGCGTTATTATATCCGACAGGCGTCAGTACAGGAATCTTCACAGAAAATTTCCTGCATATGCAATTGGCAATACAACTGAAAGAGTCGAGCTCCAATTTTGGAAAGAGCACACTTGCAGACCGGTTTCGGGCTCATTTGCCACTCGTTAGTGCAAGATAATGGCCATCATCGACCTAAAGTCAATGATATTTTCATAATTGAAAATAGAAATTTTTTCAGGCATTTCATTCCTCGTCCTAAGTTGGAGCAAACAACAAAATATCACTCCATCTAGTGAACGAGGTACTAACCAACTGCATATCCAAAATTTGACCAATTCCTCTGGATAGGGAAGAAAAACTTTCTACCACGAAGGGCGTTGGATTATATCCGACAGGCGTCAGTGCAGGAATCTTCACTGAAAATTTCCTACATATGCAATTGGCAATACAACTGAGAGAGTCGACCTTCAATTTTGGAACGGGCACACTTGCAGACCGGTTTCGAGCTCATTAGCCACTCGTCAGTCAAGATAGTCGCCATTATCGACCTAAAGTCAATGATATTCCATAATTGAAAATCGAAATTCTGTTAGAGTATTAAATTCCTCGTCCAAAGTTGGAGCGAACAACAAAATGTCACTCCATCTAGTGAACGAGGTACTAACCAACTGCATATCCAAAATTTGACCGATTCATTTAAATATGGAAGAAAAACTTTATTAGTTATTGGGCTATGCTTGAAGACAGACAATAAACAAATCTAAAGAAATGAACTTCAAATGTTCAAGCCAGTTTTGGATATACCTACACAGTAGGATGAATGAACTGACGCATATCAGAAAACAACTACTTTCCTGGCTAATACCACGAACGGTGTTGGATTGTATCCGATAGGCGTCAGCTTAGGAATCTTCACAGAAAATTTCCTGCATATGCAATTGGCAATACGACTGAAAGAGTCGACCTCCAATTTTGGAACGGGCACACTTGCAGACCGGTTTCGGGCTCATTAGCCACTCGTCAGTGCAAGATAGTCGCTATCATCGACCTAAAGTCAATGATATTCCATGATTGAAAATCTAAATTCTTTTGGAGTATTCAATTCCTTGTCCTATTTTGGAACGAACAACAAAATGTCACTTCATCTAGTGGACGATGTACTAACCAACTGCATATCCAAAATTTGCCCGATTTCTCTGAATAGGAAAGAAAAACTTTCTTATTAGTTATTGGGCTATGCTTGAAGACAGGCAGTAAACAAATCTAAAGAAATGAACTTTAAATGTTCAAGTCAGTCAAGCCAGTTCAGCCATAGTAGTTTGAATGGACTGAGGCATATCAGAAAACAACTAGTCTCCTGGCTAATATCACGAATGAACTTGAATTAATTCGAAATTGTTGAGTAAACATTACACAATAAAATGTTTCTTGAATTCATCAGCATTGGGTCATCATCAGATAAATCGATCGATAGTTTGGTTTCTCGGTTCCAAAAAATACTACGAAAGAAATAAATGATTGAATTTTAGCATTTCTACCGAAGAACGGTTTTGACTTTCTACTTCTTCATCCTCATAAAAAAAGGTGAAAATCTTCCAAAGAAAGAAAGACAGTAAGCAATTTAAACAAATTAAATCTACAAATATGTGTAGAGTATCCAAAAAAGTTTCTTTCATATACAAACTGGGAGAAAAACTCCCTCGTAATAACTACTTTTTAATGAAAAAATCACTTCAGTGAGGCATTCCTATTTTTAAAAAAAGATCATAGGAATATCAATCATCCATCTAATCATCCATCTAACGAACCTTCCATAAACTTGAATACATTACAAGAAAAATAGAACAAATTTTATTCGCTAAACTTTTCAATGCCTTGTCAAGCAGCCCTCTTTTCTTATCAGAAATTAAGTTTGGTATTTCATCCCAAGCTTTCAGATATAATACGACTGAATTTTTCATACCTTTGAGAACTGATATTAAAAGTTGTAGCTTTGAGGTATACTCGTATATAGGAATGTTTACCCAACTTGGACAGTTTTTAATTCAGTACCCGTTGGCGTCGTCTGAAATTTTATATAATAAAATGTCATTAATAATTTCTGTTTTCTTTTACCATCCTCGGGAATTCCTGGTGAAAATGTGTCAGAGTTATCTTCTGAGACACATAGACCTCATTTATATTGAAAGATTTTTGAGTTTCGGATGACATGTGGGTTAGTTTATTACTGTAGCTTCATTATGCAGTACAATAAAACGAAAAGTTTCATATATTTCCCATAGAAATGAACATTATATTTACCTAAGTTTATCACTAGGAATATTAGTTGATCTAGGTTGAGTTCAGGTTTGAGTAAAGACTTGAAGTTGAAAATAAACACGTTTAACTTCACGCTTCTGATGAATTGATGAAATAAGAACGTTATTCATTCACCTAAAAAAATAACAATATGAAATGGTAATTTGTCAAATAGAGAATCAGTTTCGATTATTGCTGTCAAAGTCCATAATAATGATAGTGACCATCAAAAACGTTCAATACATAAAACGAAAAGCAATAAAAGCGTCCATTCCTCTTACCGTTGTCTTGGAGGTTTTTGTCGATATGCTTATCGACAATGCTCATTGACAGGTGATATTCCAATGTTTTCAGAAGCTTTAAATGAACTTGCAATGTATGTATGTTTGTGTCTTTGTTGATATAGTGCGGACGTAGTCACCTCTTATTAACTTTTTAATGGGATAACATCAAGGTCGAACAGAATGGTGAATGACTAGTTGAATCAATGCCTCTATCCAAATGATAGAGCACAATTGCATTCAATGTCAAATTTCCGTAGGCAAAATTAATCTGCAATCAAATTGAAGATATTCATATCCACAAAATGGGCCAGATTGATCACCTGATTTGACGTATGAGGAATTTCCATTTACAATTCATAAAATTCTCCAATCAACTTCAGAGACGCTGAATGATTGGATGAAAGTTGGAAAAGAGATTTCACATCATAATTCAGTAAAACAGCAAAATTACTCATTCATAATTCAAAATAATTGGAATTATTCTTCCAGAGATAACATTCCTCGTTTTTATATCTGCAGGAATTCACATAAGCAGTGATATAAAAAGTGTTTTTCCTTTGATCGTGCAGAATTCATATAAACAGATTCATCTCGATACTATTAAAAGTTTTATTCATAGGTCGTTCTCAACGACAAAATGAATGAATGTAAAATCTTGTAATCTGTTGATATTAGAATCATTTTAGGAGTGAGAATTTTTAGATGTGAGTCATTTCATTCTTCAAAATGCTCATAAACTGTAAAGAATTCTTCAATTCATTTCGACTTGTGAATTCAATATTATGCTTGAATTGATTTACATTACACAGTGTTAACTATACATTAGCTCATTCGAATATTTTGGTGTTGATACTTTGATATTTCATCAAGACTCCTAATCTGCTTTTCCATACAATGGAAAGTTATTCAGCTCTGAAATTTGACGGACCTTGAGGTTAGTTGAATACAATTTAACTGAAGTGGTCACAATCATAGTTCTTTATGTTAAGGGATTTTATCACAACTTCTCCTCTCCTCTACTCATTCGAGATATGATATTTGTTTCATTCCGCAGTTTTCAGATGAGACAAATGTATGACATGTTGATATTCTCATTATATTTCAAACATTTTCCAACTATAATTTTTGGTGGCGGTATTTTTATTGCCATTCGATGTTTTATCTGTCCTCATGATCTGCTATACAATATGGTAGATAGAGCTTATAGAAAATTATGTTCGAAATGGAATATTGGAATTTTGGATATACATATGCACGAAACATGACAAATGAAGGTCATTGAGAGTGGAAATGTTTCGAACGGGTGGGAGAAAAATCCCTGCCTTGAATTTTATTCACAGCCAGAAATATTTTCATTGTTAAGTTCAGCTTATAGTATCTTACCCTGAGCTGAGAAACTTAAATATTTATTATCAATATATACTCATGTGTAGTGTTGTTATGATAAAGTCATTCGTTTGCTTCAAATAATAGTGTCTTGTTGTTTCTGAATGTTTTTTATTTCTCATATACAGTGTTATTTTTAATGTCCCCCTCCCCTTTATTTTTTGAACGGGTCAACTCAAAAAATTGAAATTTGGGATAATAAAATTATTGCATGAATACTTTATTTTGAAGTAAAATTGACAGATGAAACGTTCAATATGGCGACTGGGCGCCACAAAAGAAAAAAATTTAATGAAAAGGTGAGTCTCGTGACGCACCTTTTTGAAGGTCCTGACAAATGCTTCACAACCCTAGAATATAATGGCGGAACTTTTAATAATTGCCTGAATACATTGAAGTTCAACTACATAATATGTGGAAATAAGCTTGAGGTCGGTTCAGAAAATGCTCGAAATGGTTCCATTGAACTTCTTAACATATGAACCTCCTATCCGATATTTCACGTCGAACATTTTCGAACACAGTAACGTCAATATCTCTACAAATATTCATTATTCTATGCCGTCTATACAATTTTGAAGCAGGTTCAGTTTGGTGCACCGTTTGCTTCAAATAGCCCCATAAAAGTCCAAAGGTGTCAAATCTGGCGAGCGGACTGTAGGACCTCGACGGATAATCCAACGACCGGGAAAAGTAGAATCCAAATAGAGTCTTACTTGTCTGGAACAATGTAGTGGTGCTTCATCTTGTTGGAATACAATATCCATATCGAATTCATTAAAATTTGCTTCGATGATTTCAGTGATGAGAGGATCAATAGTAGTTTTCAGCATATTCAAATGCAGCTCCCCTGTTAAATTTCGATCAATAAATAGAGGTCCTACAATATGGTTTTTCAATATTTCTGCCCAAACGTTAATTTTTTCTGGATATTGAGTATGTGTTTTTTGGAAAACGTGAGGGTTGGTGTCACTCCAATAAGTGCAATTTTGTCTGTGAACATTGCCGTTTGAAAAAAATGAACATTCGTCACCAAAACAAATATTGTGGAGATAGGTAGGATGTCTTGCAATGGTTTTCGTCATGAATTGGCAGAATTCTGTTCTTCAATCAGGGTCATCTTCAGTTAATTGGTGTACCATTTGAATTTTGTATGGATGATACCTATTCCTCTTTAAAAGTCTCCACACAGTAGAAGAAGACACCTCACAAACATTCGCGATGAAATAAATAGACTGTTCAGGATTTACTACCATCTCACTAATTATTTGCACTTGCTGTTCTTCCGGAATGGACGGATGACCTGGGGGCTCTTGTTATTACCGGTAGGTGTGAATTTGGATACAAGTTCCCTCAAATATTTTCAACAGACAGGATGATTCGGAAAACGTTCATTGAAAATCCTTTCGGTCTCGTGAAAGTTACGCGTCGCACCGTAAATAAAAATCGCTTCAATTCTTTCTTCCAATGGACGAGAATTGACCATTTTGGAGATTGTTGACGTGGTACCTTTCTACTAGTAAAACCGAAAACTAAATGAGGATATTTTAACTGAACAATGATGTTCGTTGTCGTACTGACATTTTTTATTGATTTTATAAACAAAAATAACTCAACAAACCTCATCCGGTTGTTGGAATTGCCATATGGCGGATAAAAAGAAATATTTTTAGAAATATCGATATTAATGTGTTTGTCTTCAGGAAATTATTAAATTTTCCGCCATTTTGTAGTAGGTGAAGAAATTGACTTCATATTCTAGAGTTGTAGAGTATTCGTCAGCACTTTCAAAATAATGTGACACATGACCCCCCTTTCCATTTAATATTTTTCCCAAATAGCGCCCAATCGCCATCTTGAATTTTTTGTCTGTCAATTTCACTCCAAAATAAAGTTTTCAGGCAATAATTTCATTATCCCAAATTTCCATTTTTTCAATTGACCCGTTTAAAAAATAAAAGGGGGATATTAAAGAAATGCACTGTATATCTAACCTGTCTGATGATTCTGAATTTAGTCATGGTCTCAACATCGAAAAACTCCTCCTCGAGACCTGAAGAATTGTTGAATCAAATTCGAAACGTTGACAAGCCAACAACTGTTTTTCTTAGATAATTTGATCCTGTTACCCAACAAACCTGTATGCATACAATTAGAGCCGTTGTCTAAATAAATTGGTATAGAATGTTGAAAATGGACTGAACTGAAATTACTACCGCAGAGATATAACGTTTTCTCATTACGTGAATGTCAAGAAATACCAGATTATATTCGCACACTTGATGGCATTTTGTGGGTCACTGCTATGAACTGTTTTTGCTTGACTGGGTATCGAGAGAGTTTTGTGTAACAAACATTTTGGATTCCAATTTTTTCTTTAATTCCCTAAGTTTAAAGTTGATGAAGCATGAGATTTCGACTTCAAGTAGATGAGTGATTGTGGAGTTTATAGTTTTATTCAGAAGTTTGAAATATTTTTGACCACTTGAGTTGACAACGGTCGTCTGGAATATGTCGATTTCCCTACACCCATGTAGATTCAAATTCAAATTCGTCAGGGGAGTACACATAGATTGGTGATTATCATCGCCAATGAATAACGATTTATCACTTCATTAATCTTCATACGTGTCCCTGAATCATTTTCATACAATTTTTATTCATTCTGGAATAACATTTTCACTTTTTTAGAATTTGATACATGCTGCTTTCAGAAGTTCAAGAAATAGTCTCAAGATTGAAAAATATTCACCGCTGTATGCCCTACAACTGCTACAGCAACTCCTTCATTTCTCACAGGCTTTGCTCGTGCATATTTTCCATTTGACACGTATTTATTAATGTATTTATCACTTGTATAACGTAACGATATGAAACGTGTGTCTAATAGAAAATTCGAGTCGTAACTTTAGTACAACGTCCATCTCCAAAATACGTATGAGAACTCTTAATCATTCTCAATAGTTTTTACAACGAAAAAAAGTATATTGCATTCTTTAAACAACTATTAATCACACAACTGATCATGTACTTTAGGTTGTTCATTTGTTTTAACAAGATGAAGGTTGTCCACAATTTTTTGAAAAACAAGGACCACTAGAATATAATTCGAAATATGCTGAATCGTCACCATTATAAGACTTCTTGAATCGATATTCAAAATATAAAGTTTTTTTCATTCACAGTAATGAGTGTCGTTAATGAATATTTCAAAATGTTTGATAAACTTTCCCACCGATGTATCCATTATTGATTTGCCTTTCAGACAATATATCACAAGTAAAATGTTTTTGAATTCAGAAGATTCTGTGGTAGGGGATATCATGCATTCATAATGAGTAGTTTCTTACGAAATAATTCAACCTTATTTCCAAAATCTTGATGATACCTCTCGGTGACAAATGAAATCGTAGTGATATGAACCACAACCATAATAATATTTTTCAAGGAATATATCTGTTAGTGAAATGTGGCAGTCGATAATATCAGTTGGATTGGAACTATTCTGTTTTCATATTCCTTTGTTGAAGCATATTCCTCAAGCATATCAATATTCGGTAAATATTCGTTTTGAGGGTACCCGGTGATTTTGAAAAAATGTTTGAGTATACTTACGTATTTTGATGCAAAGATTACGAATTCGAAAGAAAAAAGCGGCGCTCTCCTTCATTTACAAAGTTACGGCCCTACAAAGTTCAGAAATGAGCAACTTTTCAGCTTTATTTTTCACAAGATAAACTATTTTAAACACAAACATTCATTTACTAGATCACCTTAACACCTTATTTCTTCTTAATTGACCCTTTTTAATTCAACAATCAATATTTTTCCAATAAAAATGTTGAAATATAGAAATATTGACAGCATCAGTCATACCAAGTATGCCATTAACCTTAAAAATGTAAAATACAGATATATAACCAAAAAGCAGCTCCGTACATTCTTTAACATTTTTATTGGAAAAATGTTGATTGTTGAGGTGGAAAGTGTCAAGGAAGGAGGAATAAGGTGTGAAGGTGACCTTGTTAATAAATGATTGTGAGTAGTTGTTTACAGCTGATTCTCGGCCTCCCCCCACCACTATGACGTATTAATTGCTTTTTTTATTGGTTGTTGTTTGGTGAAGTTTTTTTGTTGTGCAGTGAAGTCAAGGCATTGTGACCTTGAAGTGTCTGGTGCATGGATCGTTCAGATTTTTTTTTCATATGAGATTTTGTGTGTTTATGTGTGTGTGTAGGAGAATGCACGGTACAGGGTTTCATCATGTGCTTGTTTGTCTATGTACAAACATACGTCTGCATACTTCGAAGATCCTCCAAGTAATAAATGCTCCATCGGTGTTAGGGCACCAAGTTAGTAGTGGAGTGACGTCACAGCAATAACCGTTCAACGGCTAGAGAGCGACATGTTCACTCCACGACGTGTGGCAGAGTAATGCGTATTCATCGGTCTGCCCTCACCTCTCCTGAAGCGATGAAGGTTCGCTCTAGCCCCGCTATCGATGGTGACACAACGGCAGCCGAGGACTGTTTGCCTAGCGTCTACCCTCTCCGAGACCGCAACGACCACTGCTTGCTCGTACCGGCAACTGTTATCGCATCAAGTTGGGAGATGGGCTTGGCTGTGACGTCAGGCATCTCTAGTGGATAGCAACTAGCAATGTGAATCTTTCACGGTTTCATGGTGGGGGTGACTCACACTGTTTAATATAAAAGAAATGCCTGGCACACTATGAAATCAGTAGACGAATATATCTGCAGCAGTTAGCAATTGGTAGAGTGTTATTCAGTTCGTAATAGAAGGAAGACGGTGAGTGTATTTGTCTGTTGGAAATTGTTTATATTTTCATATATATTTTCATCATGTCCGTTTCAAAAGTAGACTTGAATAAAATTAATAATTTGATTGTACAGGAGGTTGAAATACTAGAGCAAAAGGCCTTATCATCATTGCCAATTGATGAAGTGTACATAATTAAAAATATGTCAACTTATTCTACACGATTTGGTAAATCAATTTTATTAACTTTGCAAGATGTGAGCAATGATAAATTATTTAAAACATGGCTACCAAAACGTATTTCGTTGCAATTCAGTGATGACGATATATCTTGTATCAACTCATCAGGTGGTAAATATACGATGATGTATTTAGGACAGAGCCAACAAAGTTTTGCTGGCATGAAAACGCGATCTCTAGTCAAATTCAATATGATTGAATAATAGTAATAATTTATAGTGAATTTCTTTAGGTCATAGCTTACAAAGTTTTTTTTTTGGTGTGAAAACGATAACTCTAGTCAAATTCAATATGATTGAATAATAATAGTAATTATAATGAATTTCTTATTGTTTTATTAATATTCATATATTAGATGATAATTATATGGAAATATAAACATTACTAACTTAGTTGAATACACTCACTTTGTAACTACAAGTAAAATGGGAATGTGAGTATTATATCACTGAAAAATTGGAGGTTGCTTATTGTTTTTTTTTTGTTCGATTTCAGTTCCACCATTTAAAGATGTGGATGCAGTACGCAAGTCAAGATTGGGTCGATATTGTAGATCTCAAATCATCGGTTCAACATTTGTCGTCTAAATTGAAGGTGTTGGGTGATGGAGCCGAACATGCAAGCGTTTATGATATGAGTGTATGCTATGATGAAAAACAAATCGAATTATGCCTTCGTGATGCTGAGAACTATTGGAGTGGTGCAGAAGTTTGCAACAAATTTTTGGATAATGAATTGGAATTGTGGCAACTTTGTGAGGTTATGATTGAACTGAACCTAAGAAGATTCCTGTATAGCCTCCAACCATACTTGCCAGAATGGATTATTCATCACTTTGAATTGAATGATGAAAATCGAGAGGAAATTGAAGATGGTCGCGAAAATGATGATTATGAGGAAGAAGTTATTTTAGATAGTCTGTATGTTCCTGTGAATCATAAATAATGTCAAATAAAAAACTTTGTATTATTTTCATGTTTTATTTATTTAAATCTGATGAAATACAATAGAAAATGATTACAAAACAATAAATATGATATAAAATACAATACATGATATAAGTCAGTTACAAATAAAAAAAAAGATCATAAAACAGTACATGATAGAGTGAAAAAAAAAGTGTCAATATCTGCTATGAACTGAACCATCCAATGCATTGTATGTTAAAACTGTATCATGCAAAATTAATGCATATACTTTAGTGTTGTCTGGAAACTTGGTCTTCCTCGTCTCAAACTCAATCTTTATATCAATAGTTGATGATTTTGTTGCATTCGGTTGATGGGAACAATCGATGACGAATAGTGGATTCTCTCTAAATTGTCCAATGTCCATCAGAGGTTCACTCATATCTTTATCATAATAACTTCGCTGGAAACTCTCAAAAGCATAATAAGCAGGAGCATCAAGTTTTTTATCGAAATTCAAATTCCAACGCTCATATGGATAAACTTCAGAATTCAAGTATACTCGAATACTATTGATATCAGCAGTTGTGAATTTTGTAATATCTTGTGTTCTATCTTCAGATGTGGTAGTACTTTGGAATGCGATGATGACAAAACGAGGAGTTTCCAATGCGTTAGTTGTTTTGATGGCCCATATGTCTGAAGAAGTCCCACGTAATGATGGTAGTTCATAGAGGTCCCACATACGATACGCCAACTTGATTTTGGCATTCAGACCGCTTTTGTTTATTCTACTCAAAAGTTTGAGCTTGTGTTTATCATCTGGTACAATATGCCTTATTTTCCATTCGATTTTATTTATTTCCAAATCAGCATCAACCTCACCTATATATGAGTTTTTGAATGATCGAGCGATAATCAAAATCAATTCCTGTTTGGCATTCAAGATACTTTTGTTGTAATCTTCAGCAAAACCCATCAAATATTTCAGTGGTAGTTTTCCACTAAAAACATGACTGTTTGTATCCAAGATATCTTGCTTCAATTGTGAAAGTCCCCAACCAGATGTCAATAATGTGTTAGCATGAGATTGTCCAAATGATATCATGGTTTTCATTGTAGATGTTATCCCAGGTTTTCTAACAACAGCCACTTGTTCACCTCCCATTTCATAACGAATTTCGTCAAAGAGAAATGCAATTGCATTATTCGAGAGATAGCATGTTTTCGCTACATCTTTGGGGGTGAATTAACCTTCTATGTAAATGAAGCTCTCGGCAATATCTAGTATAACATCTTGATTATTGATTGCAATTCTGATTTCATCCGAATTCCTGAATAGCGGTGATCCATAGGGCTTATATGTGTGCTCATGTAAACTTATGAGAGAATGATCGAGCACTGGTTCATTGAATATATTCAACTTTTCATTGTTTGTTTCGAGCACCATTGTTATTTTCTCACTTTCAATCCAATCGATTTCAAAAATTTAAGATCACTCACAGACAGAGCGTTATGTGCTAACTGTTTAGCATACACTTGTGGAATGAGCTTCTTTTTATGCACACCTTTCTTTTTGATAGTGCAACTCGTTTGGGATTGTTCAATGCGATTTTGTCTATTATAAATGAAACCCATAACAACAGTTATTCGATTTTCTTCAATTCCAAAATAATGAAAATCTCTTCTTCACTTCCAAAATCGATAAGGTTATTTTTTTCATCCAAAATACGCACTGTAATGTTGTGAATCAATTGACGACCTTCTGGACTGACAGGCATATATATAATACTGTGTGGTTCTTTAGTGAGATTGTAGCCAGGTTCAACATCAATATCGAATGAGAAAAGAATGTGGGATTCTTCACCATTTATATATGAACCAGATATTATATTGCAATCTAAGCGGATAAGTCTCACAGTTGTAATGTTTATTGGTAATGATGATTCATGTATCTGATTTGGTGGAAATATTTCATGAGCGAACCCCATCATTTCTGCTATTGAATTTGGATGTGTCAGATCAATTTCATATTTGGATCGCATTTCACATTTGAATGTATTATTATTGGCGTGTAGATAGAAAATATCATCTGCAACGACATCATTTGGTTTTTTATCATGAAACAATCTGAACATGATATGTTTCTGTATGACGGCATTGATCTCTTCTATTTCATAAGCACCACATGGAATTTCAATTGTCAACTTTTGGGGTATCGATGAGTTGTCATTACTGATTCTAAAACTAACTAAGTTATTAGCTTCAGTTATATTATTGATTGTATTGCACCCATAGAATCCCAAAAGTCCTAATCCATAACGACTGTTCCTATCCAATTCAATTGGTGGAAAAAAATCCGCACTCAAGACACTTGTCCCGACAGCTTGTAGCTCGAACTTTCGTGACATGACTGATGAATATTTTGAAACACATTTCAATTTATTATTGTACACAGCAACAGCACATTTGAGACAATTTACACTTTTTGGAAGGTGTTGTATTGTAATAAGTATCATTTTTATTGATACCAATATTCACATCCTCTATATTACAAATACAACACATAGATTTCCGAGGTATAGGACCGTCATTAACATCCGATTCTGAATTTTGATCGTGGTGGTGGTGCTCATAACAATATCTATGTTTCATTATATCGATGTCATCTTGCAGATGCTTAGGCAACTTTTCCCAAACATATGCAATCTCATGTGCAACACATGCAAGTATCACTTCCTTAGGCATATTTGCAAGCATCACTTTATCCATTTTTTTCAAGGTACCATATTTTGAAAACATTCTAAGTGAAAACCCCATTCCCTTGATAGCCTCCCGATCCAGTTTTGGTGTTGAATCCATTTTTATTTGGAAAATTATTTAGAGAGAAACTGCAAGCACAAGTGACCACAGAGAACTGTATTAAATTTCTGTTGTCGATCATAGTTATATTTGATTTTTACATTCGAACATTTTCGAAAGAATCGAGTCAATTCCAATGGTGGGGGTAGATCTCCAAAACTATCGAAATATGTGACTTCTTTCCCACATTTTTTATATGCCACCCAATGTGTTCCTGGTCCACTTATTCCATCTAAATTAACAATAGCTGTCTCGTTTTGTTTTGGACCTGAAGATGGTAATCTATCACGCATAAAAACACCACGAAAATGTGGAATTTTCATTTTTTGTGCATAATAACTGAGATCGAGATCAGTAAGAGGCCTCTGAGGTAGGGGTTCAATTAGTTTTTTGTTTTGTTTGTGGCTTTGTATGGTTTTAAATATAGTCCTAAACCTTTACGGTATGGTTTGAGATATATTCCACTTCCGCGTTTGCCTAATGCTACAGCCTCCATGGTTTTATTGTGACGATTGGCTTCCATTAAAGCCGCTCTGCTGGCTTTTGCCGAATTCACGGCCTTGGTAATACCAGCAGCAGCTCCCGCCAAACTTCCTAGTGCGGATAGTCCAGCAAAAATTGGTATCAATGGTAAAAGTCCACCGATCTTGGGAACAGGAATTATGCGTGGTGTGCGGATTTTCTTCTTTCCACCGGCAGCTTTAAGGTATTTACGTGCCGCCTGCAATGCCACAGTGATAGCTTTTTTGCTATTATTCGTCACAAATTGATTCCCACCAGCTTTCTTCAATACATTTCGCACTTTATGGACTATCCCAGCACCAAATGCAACTTTTTTAATTTTATTTTTCTTCGTTTGTTTCCTCTTACATTTTTTCTTATTGGTACTACAACCCATGCCCATATGTCTTTTCGCTTTCATAATGTTGGTGACAAGTAATGCAGCTGCTCTTTCCCCAATACTCGCGTCCTTCGATTTAACCCTATCCCAAGCGCTGTATTCAAGTTCTTTGTCGGCTAAATGTCTTGCTGCAAGATCGGATGGATGCTTAGAATATTGAATATCGTGTTTTTTGCATTCAATATCTAATTTATTGATTCCAGGGTCGTTACGAGCTAAACGTTGTTTCAATTTTGTACCCGGTCCACAGTATTGATAACCTCCGGTAGATGTAATTCGAAAGGAAGTTTGTTTATTAAATCATTAACAAAACCACAACCTCTTTTAATTTTACGATCACTTTCAATACGTCCGTATCGTTTGATGGTACACATTGAAATGAATAAGCTAATAACATTTATATAGTCTCCAACCACGGCACGATGCGCATTGTAAAACAGAAAGAAAAGTTTGCTGTAGATAATCTAGATGAGAAATTTGGTTGTGGATTGAATGGACAAAGGGTATTCAGACATGGTCCACTACTTCCATCATCAGTTCGAGGACTCATTATAGGACCTTCAAATTGTGGAAAGACGAATGCAATGATATCACTATTAACACATCCACAAGGACTGAGATTTAGAAATGTGTATCTCTATTCGAAATCACTCAATCAACCTAAATATCAGTACTTGCGAAGTGTTTTGGAACCTATAAAAGGATTAGGTTTTTATACATTCAGCAATAATGCAGAAATAGTGGAACCCTCCGACGCTAAGCCTAATTCTGTTTTCATTTTCGATGATGTGATATGTGAAAAGCAAGATATTATTAGATCATATTTCTGTATGGGACGTCATAAGGATGTTGATTGTTTTTATCTAGCACAGACATATTCACGGGTACCCAAACAGTTAGTGCGTGACAATACCAATTTCATTATAATGTTCAAACAAGATGAGACGAATTTACATCACATTTATTCAGATCATGTTTCACCCGATGTAACATTCAAACAATTCCAATTGATGTGTGTTAAATGTTGGGAGGACCAATATGGATTTCTAGTCATTGATAAGGATAGAAAAATAGATGAAGGTAGATATCGCAAAGGATTCGATAGTTTTATATACCCATGATCTTGTTTTTGGAACTTATTCGATCACTGAATATTGTAGTGGTCACTTCACCAACGAATTAAGCTTTAATTCAAAAAAAAGGGCATTATGAATACAAAAAAAGATCCTGAAAATAAAAACAATGAAATAAATTTGAAACGTCAACTAGTAGAGACAACAGAAGCTGTCAGGCAGAAATTCAACTCTATCAAGAATGATAATATTGAAAATCGTACGACACTTGAAAGATTGTATGAGCCCATAATGAAACCATTGAATGTTTTATCATCAAACGCTACTTCTAAATCACCAGTGTTATCACCAAATCATGGAACTGTTCAATCTACTTCAAATTATCCCATGAGTACTCCAATAGGAAGAAAACAATCTTTTGGTAGTGTATCATCTGTGAATAGTGACACGAGCACACTTCAAGACGATATGAGAACAACTCTATTCGAAACACCATCATCGTCCCACATCGATTCCTCGGATCCTGACATCTCACCTGTTATGAATGAAAGTGGTGAAGATGTTTTGATGAAACATTTGAATAATATAAAATCTAGAAATCCAGCATATGATGGAACATTTGGCGTACGTATGGATCCAATTACACAAAAGCTGAAAATGGGAAGTCTAGTGGTAAATTTCAAAGATGGAAACATTTCATTTTGGGATGCTAATAAAGTGAAAAAATATGAATGCGCAGGTAGTCCAGAATTGTATGATATGATTTTTTTGAAGAATCCACAAGATGTTGATAATGAAGAAACTCGTCAAGTATATTCCAAAATATTGAAAATAACGAATGCTCCATATAAACAATATCATCTGAAGAATGGTTTTAAAAATACAAATTCTAAAAAATTTCGTGAAGTTATCAAACCTCTATTAGACTCACGACAATATCCAATAAGAAGTAGAAGTAAAATTGGTGGAGCACTCAAACGAGTGAAAATGGAGAAAATATATAATTCTAAACCTGTGAATTATGTGTACTGGAATTCACCGAAAGAGTTAGTTGCTCGCCTACGACTATTGGTAGCTTCAAAGTCAGCCGGACATACCGGACATGATAATGAAATAATTTCAATAATTGAAGAATTACGTGAAGAAGGTATAATATATTAACATATTCACATGTAATGATCACTGTCACATCATCATTCAATGCAGTAACATTATCACCTTTTCTCTTTAATCATATTGAAATAGAATGACTAATGAAATAAGTGATGTCAAACGACAAGTTGTTAATGAATTACATAAACCTGCAAGACGTAATTTTCGTAGAAGAATAACCACCATCAAAGGTTTTGCAGATCTATGGCAAATAGATTTAGCTGAACTGCAACCTTATGCAAAAAGTAATGAAGGATACCGATATATACTTGTAGTGATAGATTGTTACTCCAAATATCTGTGGACTGTAGCAGTTAAAGATAAAACAGGTAGTACAGTAACTAATGCAATGAAACATGTACTGAAAGAAGCCAAATACTCCCCCAAACACATACAAAGCGATCAAGGGAAAGAATTTTTCAATAAAAGCTTCTCATCTCTCATGCGAGAATATAATATCAATCATTATTCAACATTTAGCACAAAGAAGGCAGCTATAGCAGAAAGAGTGATTCGTACAATAAAGGCATGGCTCTACAAGGAATTTTCGATGAGAGGTCACCACAAATGGCTTGATATTCTTCCAATTATAACTAGTAGATATAATAATAAAGTTCATCGTACAATAGGTATGGCACCCATCAATGTTGATTCAACAACAAAATTAAAATTCAAGGGTATCAATGGAATTGGAGGAAGACAAAGTAAACCCAAATTCCAATTAAATGATATTGTACGTATAAGTAAATACAAACATATTTTTGAAAAGTCTTACACTGCGAATTTTACCACGGAGCTATTCAAGATTGTTAAAATTAATAAAACCATCCCAACGACTTATAATCTTGAAGATATGAATGAACAGCCGATTAGAGGATGTTTTTACGAAGAAGAGTTATTACGAACCGAGAATCCTGACGTATATCTGATTGAGAAGGTGTTGAAGAGAAGAAAAAATAAAGTATATGTAAAGTGGTTAGGCCTTCCTAGCGAACAAAATTCTTGGATTGATGAATCAAATATGGTTTAAATGTATATAATAGTGACTTTTATGAATAAAGTAATATTAAAGTTCATTATTGTTTTCATTTCAATTATAAGTATGTGAACTGAAAAATATTGCAGCGGTAAACATTGCCCCAGCCATTCGCAATGTTCTGTGTATACCAAACCAAATTAATTGTATACTCCATTCCCGCTTATATTTTTCAACTCACGATATTGAAAACACATTATCATTCCCAAAACTAATCGCCGTCACTTTGAAATGCAGTATCCAACTCTTTTTGCCAATTATCTCTCACTGATAATGCTGTCTCATAAAGCTTAGTCGACTCCTCAAGCTCAGCCTGAGCTTGCATTCTCGAACGTTGATGGAATTGCTTATCTTTACCAATTTTTGAACGGAGTTCATCAGCATCTTTAGACATTCTAGCCAATTCAACCTTCGCTAATGCAATCTTGGCATCTAATGCTTCAAGAGTTTCATTATTAGCATTAATAGCTCGCTCACTCTTTTCAAGTTCAGCAATAGTCATCTGTGCCTTTACAAGACGGCATTTTGCTTTCCTTTTCATTTCCCCAAACCGATGGAGGGGGCTGAAAGAAGATAGCGGTTCAGCTTTCAAATCACTCTTCATTTCTTTAGGAGTACCTTTTGGCTTCCTCTTCGATCTGTCACTTTTCGTTGCGGGTTTTTTCTGTCGCACAACACTTTTGGATTCTTTCTTTTCTTTAAAGTCAGTGACAATCGATGAAGATGCCTTAGTAACCTTCCTCTTGATTGTTCTAGATTTCTTATCAACACCAAGAGGAAGGGTAGATGAAGAGTGTTTGAGTGATGATAATTGCGAAACGATCGGATTTTCAATAATAATTTGCTCATTTGGTTCTGGCACATCTGCAAAGTTAACGAAGTCGTTAATATCAAAATCATTTATCGAATCTTGACTCGATAAATGTAATACTGGAATATTTTCAAAATCAGTCTGATCGATATCAACAAGTGGTGAACCATCTTCAGCAATCAATAGCGGCATAGAGCTCATGATTATTAAGGTCTGAGGAATGATATGTGATAGCAATAGAATGTGGATAGGAAAGGTGATGATGTTACTGAGACCTCACCATTTATAGAAGAAAATAAACTAGCGCATGCGCTCTTTCATCAACTGGCACATGCGCTCTCTCACTAAACTATTCACGCATGTAACAATCTTTGTCATTTAAGAGGAAAACTTTGTGTTGCATGCATGTATTTTTAAATGTTAGAAAATAATACAAATAAATTCAAAATATATATATTTATTAATAATAGAGGACAATAACGATAATAAAAAAATGAAAAATGTTAATATGTCTCTGTGGATGTGGAACGTTCTTTGACTCTATTCCTCAATAGTTGTTGCTCGTGCGTCAAACACCAACATTGAAAAAAATGGATTCTCCTATTGGGGTAGAGTTGACCAACCTTCTCACACAGATCCCAAGTACTTCTACATGCATTGCATACATGATTCCAACAATTCATGGAATATGTATCACAACGCAAACAACGTTGCAGTGGAGTTGGAACGGCAGCACAGGTACCACAAATATTTCTACAGATACCTATATTGTTAAATATTATAGGTTCGGAACACTTCAGACACCGTAACTGTTGTTGACGATAATCCGATTTTGTTCGCTTCGGTGGATGAGAAGGAGGCGATAGTTGAATCCGCAACACGCAATCACTACACATACCAGTACATGGATTGATTGAATCCTTAGGTCTACTTATTTGACAAAAGTAGCACACAATAGCCCCTGCAATCATCATTGGGTAGACACACACTTTTGGTTTTTCATTCCACTCTTTTGGAAACGGCATTTTACTAATTCGATTAGAAATATTAAGAGATGACTTACAGAAACTCTGAATGCTCTCTCCTATACCTACGATCTCTATTTATACGAATCAACATCATGTGGAAGTATAGTGGGATAACTTCTCCTACTATTCCACTCTAAACGAGTCAAGTGGGAGTCGCATCACCTCCTATATAAGTTGACTTGCAAACCTAGAGTTCATTCATTCACTCTCTACAACTGTGAGCAAACAACAACAAGATGAATTCTGCAAAAATAAATGCTGCATTAAATAGAATAGCTGCTGTTGATGAAAACAATTGGATAGACGAATCAGATGATGAGGATGTCAATGTTCCGCTAGAGGAAGTGATAGTTGAAGCAGAAGATGTTGGAGTCGATGAAGATGAGATAGACGAAGTTGAAAACGAGGCCAACCAAAGCGACGAAGATGATGACGTGATGGAGTTTGAGAGGGTCATGGATGAAGAAGGAGATGATGAAGGGATAGAAGCTGACACAACTGAAGGTGATGGTGCTATGAGGATCGGTATGCGAACACTCAATGTCAGTGAGACACTGGAAGATCCCTTGGATTTGTATTGTGCATTGGATGCATACGTATTGATCAGCACAATAGATGGAGAGAACAAAAAACTATGTTGGTGCTGCTTTCGGTTTTATTCGCATAGAAACAATAATGGAGGGTGGTATGCCCATGTCAACACCCACAACACTGTCTCAATTATGGAAATGGGACAGAATTGGTGTGAAGCTTGCGAGAGGCCACTAACAAACTTCACCCGAGTATCTACATGTATTATATGTAATAATGTCCAACCTGTGGCACAATAACCGTGGACCTACTGGTCAAAAAAAAAACAACAGCCCTTTTCAGGGCTACATTATTCACACAAACAGTAGTTAGTTGTATTAGTATTCATAGATTATGTGACAAATGAATACTTTGACTAATAAAAGTCTAAGTTGGAAATTTGTTAGTCTTTGAATATCTATACATTATATGACAAATAAATTACTACTTTGACTGAAAAGTCGAAATTTGGAATTTGATAGTCATTGAATATCTATGCATATGATGAGTACTACTTTAAATGAAAGTTGAAGTTGGCATTTGTCAATCATTCATATGCATATAATGATGAATACTTTCACATACATATATTTCGTTTGAGATTATAATGTTAACATAATGTTAACAATGGTATGAATCTGTTTCTGTTTGAAAGTATAATGGTAGCTCTGAAAAGAGCTATTTTTTTTATTGTTTCAGTCTTTAATTGTAGCCCTGAAAAGGGCTGTTATTTTTTTATTAATCCATGCAATGATATGGACTAACGCTCCTCATCATCAGAAACAATAATTATGGTATCGTCATCTGAATCAGATGATATACTAATGATATCATCCTCATAGTAGTCATCTGAATCAGATGATATACTCATGATGTCGTCGTCGTCATAATCAGCTGAATCAGATGATATACTAATCACATCATCCGCATTATTATCGTCAACAGCATCTATGTCGTCCTGAATACCTTGTTCCACTCGTTCTGCGAAATCATCAGGAAGATCATAGATTCGCTGCAGAAATTGAGCGAAGGTTGTACTCAAATGATCAGACGTTGAATCTATTTCATGTACTTGGATGGGTCCTGTACTCGACATTGTGGAAGAATGATATAGAACTGGGATTGTTGCTATATTTATATTGGAAGAAATGAAATGGAGGGGGTGAAATGTAGAACAGTGTTTGAGATTCGAAAACATCAAGAATGAAACTCTGAGCGATTATTAGGAGAAATTCTAGTGATTATTATGGAAAAAAAAACTAATAAGAGGGAGAGGAAGGGAGGAAGACACTGCCCCAGCCTCGCAGTGCCTCGTGTACACCAACCAAAAAGTGTGTACTCCGTGGAAGGAAAGGAAAGGAAATGATGGACGAGTAGATGATTATATGTCATCATCGGAATTGAGGACATCATCATCGATTAGGATTGGGGATGGCGGAGGACTATCCTCGATGAGGATAGGGGATGGTGGAGGACGTCTAACGTCAAGCTCGTCATCAGCATCATCACCAGAGTCGTCGTCGTCATCATCATCGTCGTCGCTACTCATTGGGACAATGTCATCATAAGCAGGGTCCCACCATCCGTCAGGATCTGGATATTCCGAGTCATCCAAGTGTCCTTCGTCACTGCCAGTGACATGTTGAACTTGCATCCTGATGTCGTGATCCCGGTATTCGTATGGCGGACTGTGGGGTTCCGTGGTGGAAGAGACTACCTGTACCTGGCTGTTATCCCAGTAATTGAAGTTGTACCCCTGATCCGGGCAGCTATAGGGTTCGGAGGTTGAATCGGGTTCCATCTCGATGCTAGCTGATCAACTGAATGTTTCATCAGATGATTTCTACTTTTATACTTTCGAGAGGGAGTGGGAGAGGAGTGGAACATTGAGTAGGGGTAAATTGTAGTGTGACATAAGACATATTCAATGAGTAGGGGTAAATTGCAAAGTGACATAAGACATATTCAATGAAAGAGATACTTGAATGGATAAAATACAAATGAAATATACTTGTCGATTTCACTATGAAACATGTCTATTTTTTATTTTTTAAATTTTCTTCACATGAAATTATTTACAAGTGATTAGAGGACACAAAAATTGATGTGAGGTATTTGTCTAGAAGAACTTGGAATTGAAATAAAAAAAATAATAATAATAATAAGAGGAAGTGAAGAAAAATGCTCCAACCATCGCATTGTTCAATGTGTACCAAACCAAAAAACAGTGTACACCCTTTATTTCACTTCCTTTTCCTTTATTCAATATAAACTTAACAAATATAAACTTAAAACTACCATAATTAAATACTCCTAACTAACCTAAAACTAATCTTACATTTACACTTCATCTACAAAAAGAGTGTCCATAACTGTCACTATTTTTTTGTACAGCTTTATCGAAGAGGTCTCTGCTTTACACCTTTCCTGCAGAGATGCATAATTCCGATCTATTTCGGCCATTTCCTTTTGGATTTCCCTCCGTCGGTTATCCATTTCAGCCATTTGTCGCTTCATGGTAACCAACGCGGCCTCGCTAGATCGGGCAGCTCGTTCTGCTTTCTTGCATCTCTGCAGAAAAACACTCATCTTTTCACTAACCTCTCCGATAGGCTGTGGCACCAACACCTCAGGATCCGCCGGTGTCGCTGGCAGCGGTGGTAGTCGCGTCACCAACGGCGACAATATCACCAACTCCGGAGAAGGACTCCTCGGAATTTCCACTGCTGCTGGTGCTGCTGCTGGTGTGGAGGCCCTCTTACGAGAGGTCGAAAAACTACCTGCATAAGGATTAGTCCTATTGCAAGTAGCTCGGTACTTTGAAATAGGACCAACCTTTGCTGCAGGTCGTTGGCAAACCTTCTTCACAGCCCTGACTTCCTCCTCCTCCTCGAATAAGTCAGGGCTAGAAGATCTGCACCTAACTCGCGAACGCGAAGTGGTTGGCTGGTCAACCGTCACCGCTCTCGAAGATGCTGCCTCCTCCTGGTCAGCGGACACCGGCAGAATAGACGCCACAGCATTATTCACCTCCTGTGTATTGGTTGCCATTCTGAAAAAGAAGAAATAATACAAAGTTAGTTGATATAAAAAATAACATTCCTAATTTACTTACTCAAATATCAAGTTGGTCGTTGGAACGTACTGCCTTGTTGTGGAGTGGACTGCTCTCGATGAGATGACTTCTCGAACTGAATGTTGTGGAGTGCTCTCCGGAGGGTATCGACTTCGATGCGTGAGCGGTGGGAAAATGGTGGGAGCGCACATGCGCGATGAGGGTAGGGGTGTACATGCGCAAATGTTGGGAGTCGGGGGGCGGGGCTTCGGGGAGGGGAGGGGCGGGGCTTCGGAAAGGGGGCGGGGCTTCGGAAAGGGGCGGGGTATCCGAAAAGTTGGTGGCGACGGGGGGGGGGGGGGGGCGTGGCCCTAACGGGCCCCGCCCACTGCCTGGGCTCCGCCCAGGTGGGTGGGGCCTCCGGCCCCAGGTAGGCGGGACATCTGGAGAGACATCTACGCCCTCTTCGCGCGCGCGTTCGTAACATAATATGCAACCGAACACCTAACCTAACGTATTAACGTAACCTAACCTAGTACGCTAACCTACCGCTATGCAACCGAACACCTAACCTATCGTATGTATTAACGTAACCTAACCTAGTACGCTAACCTACCGCTATGCAACCGAACACCTAACCTAACCTAACCTAACCTAACCTAACCTAACCTAACCTAACCTACAGTAACTATTAACCTAACCTAACGAGGGAATACTAACCTAACACCTAACCTAACGTAAGTATGCAGCTAACCTAACGTAGCTATTAACCTAACCTAACGAGGGAATACATTCACCATGTTGGTTCCATTAATACATCATCAGTTGGTTTTGGTTTTGGTTGTATTATTCTATGATTTGGATTAATGTTCAGTCCTGGATATCCCAGTCCACCTGATGATGATGGCCTGACTTTATAGTTTCTCTCCAAAACTTCTTTATGGTTTTTCTCCAATACTTCAACTCTCTGTTCCAGTACATCATACTTTTTCATTGTAGTCCCTGTTATGTTTGACATAGCATCAAATTTTTTATTTGTAGACGCTGTTATGTCAGACATTTTTATGTCTACATCACTTGTAAGTTTGTCAAATTTACGAGTGAAAGTTATCCGAGCCTCTGCAATTTTATCGTCAAATGCTTGCCGGGCGTCCGAGCAATATTGCCTATTGTGGATTGTATTGCAGCTTGTAGGGCTAGAAGTATAACTTCCTTTGCTCCATTAATTTCCCCCTCAAGATATGATACAGTTACACAATCACTCTTGTCAATTGGTTCACTTGTATTTTTCAATATTTTCCTTTGCATGTCATAATGACCATCTTTTGTTAATTTAAAACCATTCCCAGGAGGACCTCGAATGACATTACCACCCCATTTTCTTTTTCTACCAAACTTATCGATTGTTTTAGACATTGTGCACTCTACGATGATTCTCTTCAAACTGATATTTCTGTCATTTACATTATACTATATATTGCAGTAATTGATTAGGGAAATAGAAATAATACAAATAAAATTTTAATCATTTTATATTCATTACAGTAATACATATACATACATACATAATACATTAATATCACATTACTTCTATCATATATTATTAATTATAAATGGCTACATAAATATCAATATTGAATTTTCCGGTTTTGAAGATATTGAATGATATTTCAATCATTGATCTCGGCAGATAATAAATTAATCAATTGATCCAATGGAGTCTCCTGAGATTGTGATTGTTGAATAATATTACTTATCCAACGAATGTTCTCATTTGGATCGTTTTCATAAAATTCAATATCATTATGACCCAAGGAAGAGTGTGGGTAGTATTCGGAATGATAAATCGTTTATCATCGTGATATGATAATGCAACTTTATTTTTTAATTCAGTATACATATCATGTAACACGCTTCTAAATGAATTCATCTTTCTGAATATCATACCACCTTGTTCGACGATTTTTTGATAATCTTCGCATGTCAATTCATTCTTTATTACAGATCGTTTAACCCCTTTGGCTTTCTTAAATTCACCATCAACAGATTTCACATAATATGCTTTAGCACCTGTACCATAAAAACTCATGATTGGATCATTTGGAAATTCATCTTTGAAGTTACCCAAGACTGAACTTGTTACTGGAATATTGAATTGGTTAACTATACTGTAATTGGATGTATCAAATCTACTTATGTTAGTTTTTATGAATTCATAAAAATTTTCTGTGTTTACTTTAAGAATGAGCGAGTCGGTATCTGTGTAAAGTAAAGAGACATTTTCATCAAAGTGTTGTTTGATGCATCCATAGAAAAAGTCATACATGACTGTTTTAGATAATTCTAATATGGAAAATCCCAAATATAATGGTTTATCGTAATGAACCTTCACTCTACCCAATTGAATGGCAACGAAATTATCAGTGAAAATTGAACAATTTTTGAAATTTGGTTTGGCTATGAGAGTGCTGGCACCTATATTTTTCTTTATATTTTCCCAATGTGTAACGAGTCTAACATCAATTCGATTATCTACATTCTCCATTGTCTTTCCATACACCGCATTATTCATTAGTTTATAGAAATCTTTAACAGATTTGTTGTTAGACCTATTACGCATTTCAGTATTAAGATCTATATAGGGTTTCATCCAGCATGATTGTTTGAATTTCAATACTCTATGTGTATTCATTACAATCAATCCATTTTTGACAGCTTGCTGTAGATTCCTATAATGAACAATATATTTTCTTTTATCATTCAAATTTGGAATTAATTTGGGAATTTTCGATTGTGTACGAGGTGGTATTATTTTTTCGACTAAAAATGGAAGGTCAGAATGTTTATCATGCAACTCTTGTGGATAATGAATGTCCACTTCAAATACATACCCATACGGACTATCAGTACTCACATCCATCACATCGAGATTAAGAATTTCATTTGGTGTCAACCATGTAAATTCACTTGTTGGTAGAGGTTGTGACATACTGTGACCGTATAGATTTGTTGCATCTAAATATGTAATGAATGTGGAAGGTTCGTTGGGATTATAATTGGGTAAAAATCTATTATTTGCTATATGTTTCCTCTCGCTACATTGACTAATTCCACCTCGTATACCTTTTTGAAAAAAGTGAATCATATCAATGTCAGTTAGTAATTCCAATTCAACATTAGTGAACTTCAACATGGCATCCCATGATAATCCAGGTGCAGTGTAATATTGTGCCGGATCTAAGTTATATATCTCTAAACTTGTGGTGCGGAAGTTTTCAAAAATATCACATAGTAGCAATACATCCGACTTCAAATACAAATCAGAGTATTCCCCCAAATTCTGACACTCGAATAAATTCCAAACTTTTCTAGCCCTATCATAATCAGTTTCCGATATATGTTCACAATTGAGTGTGTCATAAAACTGATTTTTTGTCGGAAGTAATGGATAATTCAATTTGTCAATGTCATCAACAAAACTATATGGAAATACACCTTTCTGTCTCATCAAATTGAATTTCTCAATTTGTGGGAAATGTTTGTGCATCTCCAAACATTGATCGGAGGTCAAGTTTGCACCCAACTTCTCCAACGAATTAGTCATAAATTTATAACTATCGATAAATCTCATTTTGAGATAATTCTTCCTAACCACACCATCTTTATCGGTATAGCTGTGTGTAAAGAGATGCTTCGTGAAAGATATATATTTCTCTTTAGTTTGCGGGATAACATCAACTTTCTCTTTATTCCTATACAATTCTTTTATGAATAAATGACAATCATAACCACTTAAATTATGAAAAATGATAGGTATGAAGTTTGGTATTTTGAAATTTAAATTACATTTCGAGTGAGCGGCATGTGATCTTTTCTTTCCTGTGACATGACAATGATCTCTTACTTTGACGTCACCATCAGTAAATGCTTTATTACATATACCACAAGTTCTGGCTGCAACAAACTGTTCTTCTTCTTCGACAGTTTGTGTATCCATTGGTTTAGGGTTTCTGAGATGATTTTCATGTATCTCTTTCAAATCATCTTCAATGCTACTCACAAATTTCTGAGCTGCATCTACACCCCTATATGTAACAAATTTTGTCAAATCATCATTATATGAACACTTTATCAAATAAGCAAATGAATATGGGGCATGTTTGAATGTTTTAATCGTGTATGAACTTCCAGGATTTGGCTCATTCACATGAATCGGTTTAAGCACTGATTCAAAATCAGCATACACTACAAATGGCACCCTCATTTGCCTCTCAAAGTTTTCAAACATTAGTTTATTTTCCGCAACCATTCTACCATATTTATTGATCTTTAAATTAGTAGTTGGTGTTGTGGTACTAATGTGATTACAATCATACATATTATGACGTAAAAGCAATCTCTCATCAGAAAAATATATCAAACATCCGTCACAAAAATATTTTTTCTGTCTATGAGCTGATAGTTGATTAGAAACTAATCTTGAAAGATCTTTGATCCAACAATAGTGACCATTACCGGAGTCATCAGTTATAAACAACAAATTGACATGTCTCCGGAGTCTTCTCTGTGAGTATCGCAATGGACCAATCACTTCATACTTCATTTTACCCTTCTCAAATGTACTCTCTAAACCGTAAACATTAATTGAAATATCATTCCTATCTTCGAATATTTCGATACTCTTATTATTAACTTTAACCGGAAAATCCATACCTGTGACATCTAAAACAGTGGAAAAATGTGGATATGACGTAAGTTCGGACACTCGACTATCTGCAGGATATAATGCTGATGTTATAGCCCAAGCAAAACAATATTGATCTTCATTACGAACATTCACAACAGCTTTCTTCCATTGAATACATTGAGGCAGCTTCACATATGAACGTCCTTCCAGTGGACTGTATTTATTAATGTTGACCTCGAGAAACAATATTTTTTCACAAGTCCAACCTGAATTATAAAAAAAAAATATTACTATTCAATCTTATTGAAATTTTTAAAAAATAAATACCTGAGTCACGATCCTGGAACTCAGTCGTTTGAGCCACAATTACATCACGGAATCCATCAAAAACAGCATTCAAATCTGAAGATTGGTCCACTATTTTATTTTGGGAATTAAATGACTTCGTGTCCCTCGAATCATCAGTCTGAAGAATATAATTCCCAAAAACTTCCATATTCACCTTGATGCTTTTATGGATCCTGATGGCTGATTCCAGTAATTCAATGACCTTCTGCCTAATCTTATTGAAAAATGACATGTAGTCACTGGTTACAATCGAACTCTCCACCCTGTATGTAGCAATGCGGCAATTGAATGCATTCGTTATAATTTGAACACCGTCAGACAATTGAACACATGCATTATTTTTATGACTCATGGTTCTTCGGTGAGAATTCACTTGGCTCATAGGAATTGTCACATTACAACAATTGCACGTATACATAGGTGTTGCATTATCCACTCTCACCCGTTTCACTGCAGGCCCTCCTTGGCAACTCTGGAGCTGATGCCGACGAAGATTATCACTACGAGTGAAAGATTTACCACAGTCACAGGAATACATTTTATATAAATAGTTCTCACTAACTCACTTGATGTAAACTGACATAGCCAACACTCGTACGCTTCTTAAATACACTCTGATAGGACCCGTCAAGACGTCATAGCCAACCCCACTTCTCAACTACATGCGCCAAGATTACCTCCCAACTGAATGCGATAACAGATGTCGATATACGAGCAAGCAGTGGTCGTTGCGGTCTCGGAGAGGGTAGACGCTAGGCAAACAGTCCTCGGCTGCCGTTGTGTCACCATCGATAGCGGGGCTAGAGCGAACCTTCATCGCTTCAGGAGAGGTGAGGGCAGACCGATGAATACGCATTACTCTGCCACACGTCGTGGAGTGAACATGTCGCTCTCTAGCCGTTGAACGGTTATTGCTGTGACGTCACTCCACTACTAACTTGGTGCCCTAACACCGATGGAGCATTTATTACTTGGAGGATCTTCGAAGTATGCAGACGTATGTTTGTACATAGACAAACAAGCACATGATGAAACCCTGTACCGTGCATTCTCCTACACACACACATAAACACACAAAATCTCATATGAAAAAAAAAACTGAACGATCCATGCACCAGACACTTCAAGGTCACAACGCCTTGACTTCACTGCACAACAAAAAAACTTCACCAAACAACAACCAATAAAAAAAGCAATTAATACGTCATAGTGGTGGGGGGAGGCCGAGAATCAGCTGTAAACAACTACC